>NW_025110027.1:158162-160412 GCF_011392965.1 Frieseomelitta varia | reverse complement strand
ACGCGACCGCAACCAGTTTGGCTGTTCTCCTGATACAGAGGTTTTTCAGTAAAAGTTTAAGATGGAATATTTCGAAAGGAAGCTGTTTCACCTCGTTGAAATTTCGTTCTTTGCATCAGGAGAACTTGTTAGTAAAAGAGGTGGCACGCGACAGCAACACGTTGAGCGGTTCCCCTGATACAGAGGCTTTTCAGTAAAAGTTTAAGCTGGAATGGTACGAAAGGAAGCTGTTTCACGTTGTTGAAATTTCGTTCCTTGCATCAGGAGAACATGTTACCAAAAGTGGTGTCACGCGACCGCATCAAGTTGGGCTGTTCTCCTGATACAGGCGTTTCGCAGTAAATGTTTTAGCTGGAATATTTCGACAGCGAGCTGTTTCATCTCGTTGAAATTTCGTTCTGTGTATCAGGAGAACAAGTTGGTAAAAGAGGTGGCACGCGACAGCCACACGTTGGGCTGTTCTCCTGATACAGAGGTTTTTCAGTAAAAGTTTAAACTGGAATATTTCGAAAGGAAGCTGTTTCACGTCGTTGAAATTTCCTTCCTTGTATCAGGAGAACATGTTACTAAAAGAGGTGGCACGCGACCGCAACCAGTTGGGCTGTTCTCCTGATACAGGGGTTTTTCAGTAAATGTTTAAGCTGGAATATTTCGACAGCGAGCTGTTTCATCTCGTTGAAATTTCGTTCTTTGTATCAGGAGAACATGTTAGTAAAGGAGGTGGCACGTGACAGCCACACGTTGGGCTGTTCTCCTGATACGGAGGTTTTTCAGTATAAGTTTAAGCTGGAATATTTCGAAGGGAAGCTGTTTCACCTCGTTGAAATTCCGTTCTTTGCATCAGGAGACCATGCTACTAAAAGATGTGGCACGCGACCGCAACATGTTGAGAGGCACTCCTGATACAGAGATAAATCACTAAACATTTAAGCTGGAATATTTCGAAAGCAAGCTGTTTCATCTCGTTGAAATTTCGTTCTTTTTATCAGGAGAACATGTTACTAAAAGAGGTGGCACGCGACAGCATCAAGTTGGGCGGTTCTCCTGATACAGTGATTTTACTGTAAAAGTTTAACCGGGAATATTTCGAAAGGTACGGGTTTCACCACGTTGTAATTTTGTTACTTGTATCAGGAGAATATGTTACTAAAAGACGAGGCACGCGGCAGCAACATGTTGGGCTGTTCGCCGGATACAGAGGTTTTCCATTAAAAGTTTAAGCTGGAATATTTGGAATGCAAGCTCTCTCATCTCGTTGAAATTTCGTTCTTTGTATCAGGAGAACATGTTAGTAAAAGATGTGGCACGCGACAGCCACAAGTCGGGCGGTTCTCCTGATACAGAGGTTGTCCATTAAAAGTTTAAGCTGGAATCTTTCGAAAGCAAGCAGTTCCATCTCGTTGAAAATTCGTTCTTTGTATCAGGAGAACATGTTACTACAGGAGGTGGCACGCGACCGCAACCAGTTTGTCTGTTCTCCTGATACAGAGGTTTTTCAGTAAAAATTTAAGCTGGAATATTTCGAAAGGAACCTGCTTCACCTCGTTGAAATTTCATTCTTTGTATCAGGAGAACATGATAGTAATAGAGGTGGCACGCGACAGCATCAAGTTGAGCGGTTCTCCTGATACAGAGATCTTTCAGTAAATCTCTAAGATGGAATATTTCGAAAGCAAGCTGATTCATCTCGTTGAAATTTCGTTCTTTGCATCAGGAGAACAAGTTGGTAAAAGAGGTGGCACGCGACAGCAACACGTTGGGCTGTTCTCCTGATACAGAGGTTTTTCAGTAAAAGTTTAAGCTGGAATATTTCGAAAGGAACCTGCTTCACCTCGTTGAAATTTCGTTCTTTGTATCAGGAGAACATGTTAGTAATAGAGGTGGCACGCGACAGCATCAAGTTGAGCGGTTCTTCTGATACAGAGATCTTTCAGTAAATCTCTAAGGTGGAATATTTCGAAAGCAAGCTGATTCATCTCGTTGAAATTTCGTTCTTTGTATCAGGAGAACATGTTACTCAAAGAGGCGGCACAAGACCGCAACCAGTTTGGCTGCTCTCCTGATACAGAGGTTTTTCAGTAAAAGTTTAAGATGGAATATTACGAAAGGAACCTGTTTCACCTCATGGAAATTTCGTTGTTTGCATCAGGAGAACATGTTAATAAAAGTGGTGGCACGCGACAGCATCAAGTACAGCGGTTCTCCTGATACAGACGTCTCTCAGTAAATCTTTAAGATGGAATATATCGG
>NW_025110027.1:59469-158007 GCF_011392965.1 Frieseomelitta varia | reverse complement strand
GTGGCACGCGACAGCTGCACGATGGGCGGTTCTCCTGATACAGAGGTTTTCAGTAAAAGTTTAACCTGGAATCTTTCGAAAACAAGCTGTTTTATCTCGTTGAAAATTCGTTCCTTGTATGAGGAGAGCATGTTACTGAAAGAGGTGGCACGCGACCGCAACCAGTTGGGCTTTTCTCCTGATACAGAGGGTTTTCAGTAAAAGTTTAAGCTGGAATATTTCGAAAGCTGGCTGTTTCACCTCGTTGAAATTTCGTTCTTTGCATCTGGAGAACATGATACTAAAAGAGATGGCACGCGACAGCATCAAGTTGGGCGGTTCTCCAGATTCAGAGATCTTTCATTAAATATTTAAGAAGGTATATTTCGAAAGCAAGCTGGTTCACCTCGTTGAATATTCGTTGATTCTATCAGGAGAACATGTTAATAAAGGAGGTGGCACGCTACAGCTGCACGTTGGGCGGTTCTCCTGATACAGAGTTATTTCAGTAAAAGTTTAACATGGAATATTACGAAAGGTACCGGTTTCACCGCGTTGGAATTTCGTTCTTTGCATCAGGAGAACATGATAGTAAAAGAGGTGGCACGCGACAGCAGCAAGTTGGGCGATTCTCCTGATACAGAGATCTTTCATTAAATATTTAAAATGGAATATTTCGTAAGGAAGCTGGTTCATCTCGTTGAATATTCGTTCCTTGTATCAGGAGAACATGTTACTAAAAGAGGTGGCACGCGACCGCAACCAGTTGGGCTTTTCTCCTGATGCAGAAGTTTTTCAGTAAAAGTTTAAGCTGGAATATTTCGAAAGCGAGCTGTTTCATCTCGTTGAAATTTCGTTCTCTGTATCAGTAGAACTTGTTAGTAAAAGAGGTGGAACGCGACCGCAACACGTTGGGCGGTTCCCCTGATGCAGAGGTTTTTCAGTAAAAGTTTGTGCTGAATTATTTCGAAAGCAAGCTGTTTCACCTCGTTGAAATTTCGTTCTTTGGGTCAGGAGAACATGTTACTAAAAGAGGTGGCACGCGACAGCCACTCGTTGGGCGTTTCTCCTGATACAGAGGTTTTTCTGTAATAGTTTATGCTAGAATATTTCGAAAACAAGCTTGTTCATCTCGTTGAAATTTCGTTCTTTATATCAGAAGGACTTGTTACTAAAAAAGATGGCACGCGACATCCACACGTTGGGCGGTTCTTCTGTTACAGAAGTCTGTCGATGAAAGTTTGAGCGGGAATATTTCAGACCCAAGCTGTTTAGTCTCATTGAAATTTTGCTGTTTGTGTCAGGAGAACATGTTAGCAAAAGAGATGGCACTCGAAATGGTCACGTTGGGCGGTGCTCCTGTTACAGAGGTCTTTCAATATAACTTTAAGCGTGAACACTTCGAAAGCGAGCTGTTCCACCTTTTTTAAGTTTCGCTCTTTGTATCTTGAGAACACGTTTCTTAAAGACGTGGCACGCGGAAGCCACAATTTCGGCGCTGCTTCTATTACAGAGGTCTTTGGTTAAAACTTTAAGCGGGAATATTTCGAAAGGAAGCAGGTTCACTTCCTTGAAATTTCGTTCTTTGTATCAGGAGAACATGTTACTAAAAGAGGTGGCACGCGAAATCCACACCTTTGGCGGTGCTCCTGATATAGAGGTCTTTCGATAAAACTTTAAGCGTGAACATATCGAAAGCGAGCTATTTCACCTCTTTGAAGTTTCGCTCTTTGCATGTCGAGAACATGTTTCTTAAAGAGGTGGCACGCGAGGTCCTCACGTTTGGCGGTGCTCCTGATACTGAGGTCTTTCGATAAAACTTTAAGCTGGAGAATTTCGAAAACTTGTAGGTTCTCTTTGTTGAATTTTCTTTCTATTTATCAGGAGAGCATGGTACTAAAAGAGCTGGCTCGCGAAAGCCACACGTTTGTCAGTGCTACTGATGCAGCGATCTTTCGATAATAGTTGGAGCCGGTGGAGTTCGAACTCAAGCTGGATTACATCGTTGGAATTTCTGTTTTTGTATCAGGAGCACATGATGCTTGAAGATGTGCCGCGTGAATGCCAGCCGTGGGCGGTTCTTCCGAGAAACACGCCCTTGGGGCGGTGCTAATTATAATGCGCACTTTCGGCAAAACTTTGTACGAAATTTTTTCGAAAGCGGAACGGTTTATCATGTCCAAATTTCGGTTTTTGTGTCGTTAGCACATGATACTCGAAGAGGTCGCACGAGAAAGCCACCCAATGGAATGTGCTCCTGATACAGAGGTCTGTCGGTAAATGTTTGAGCGGGAATATTTCAGAAGCAAGCTGGTTTATCTCTTTGAAATTCCGCTCTTTGTATCAGGAGAACATGTTACCTAAAGAAGTGGCACGCGAAAGCCACACGTTGGACGGTGCTCCTGATACAGAGGTCTTTCGGTAAAACTTTAAGCGGGAATATTTTTAAAGCAAGCTGGTTCATCTCGTTGAAATTTCGTTCTTTTTATCAGGGGAACATCATTTTCGAATAGGTGGCACTAGGAAGCCACCCATCTGTCGGTGCTCCTGATACTGAAGTCGTTCGTAAAAGTTTTATGCGGGATTATTTCTAACGTAAGCAGTTTCATGAGTTTGAAATTTCTATTTTTGTATCATGTGCACCTTGTACTCGAAGTGGTGTCTCGACCCATCCACCCGTTGATCGGTTCTTTCTAATTTTTTCGTAGAGATTTTAAGCTGTAATATCTTGAGAACGAGAACGAACTTCTGGCTGTAGTTTCTGGTTTATGTGTTGGGAGTACATAATATTCGAATTTGTTGCACGACAATGTCGGCCGTCGATCCTGTTTCCTGATAGAATGTCTGTTCGAAAAATTTTTAGGCTGGAGTATCTCGTATACGAGAGGGAGCATCTAGCACAAGTTTCGGATTTGGTATAAGAAGAACATTAAACTTGAGGAGATTTCTCGTCAAAACCAGCCGTTGAGCCTCTTTCCTTACATACTTTTCTCCAAAATGTAGGAATATGTCGTGAACGAGAAGAATTTTCTGGCTGAAACTTCGCACGATGTATCAGGCAAACATTAGACTCGTAAATGTGGCACGGCATGGCCCTGGTCGATTCTGCTGATTCATAGATTTTTTGGTAATTTTTTAAAATCGAATTGCTCGTACGAAAAAGAGTTTGTAGCTGTGAATTCGTTTGATTTCGATGTGACTCATGTTGATGGCACGACATAGTCCCTCTATTCGCTTTCCTGATACATCGTTCGAAGTTTCTGCTAACATTGTGATCTATTCAATATTTTCCGAAATACCTCTGTATCAGGAGAATCGCTCATCGGCTTTCTATGTCGTACGACCTCCTCGAATCTCATGTTCTCCTGATACATCGTTCAATTTTTCAGCCAGACATTCCTTTTCATTCAGAGATATTCTTGTTTAAGGATTTTTCGAGAAACCTTTGTATCAGGAGAATCGCTTTTCGCTGAGCTGTCATACCACCTCTTCGAGGCTCATATACTGTTGTTACAAAATTTGAATTTTCAGCCAGAAATTCTTTCTTTTCCACAAGTTGTTTCTTGGCTATGCCAATGCTAGTTATTTCTAAGAATACTGGTGCTTGCAGTGTGCTATTGTGATGTGTTCTCGGAAAACTGAGAATTTAATTAGGAGAATGGTGTATTTCGTTCGTGGTCAGGTTTTCACGGAGCTCTTTAGCCCTTCTTTCAATTTTCGTATCACTCTCTACCATATCGATTTATGTCGGGTTTGCATCACAGCGCTACTGGTAGTAGGAATATTAAATATATATATATATATATATATATATATATATATATATATATATATATATATATATATATATATATATATATATATATATATATATATATATATATATATATACATATATTTATTGGTTTTAAATAATATATTCAATGTTATCAATAGTCAATGATTTGAACGTGGGACATTTTCTAAATACGATCATCACTAAGGATAGAATAGACTTTCATGAGGATGTGTTTTCGTAGCTCAATGTCTGAATTACCGACTGGGAAAAAAAATCACTGGTTGTTCTTAGCGCACTCTACGCATAATTACCGACGAAGTAACTTTGAATATCTGATCCACAGTCAGGATGTGCAGGTGAATTATATACCTAGTTGGCGGTGTCTATTAACATTGAGGAATTGAATTTTTGGTCTATTCATACACCTGGTCTTTCCATTATAGGGATCTTCTTCATGCACTGTAACCAATGCTGTTACCTACTATTATCGATGAATGTAGCGACAGTCTACTGTTACCAACAGCTGAATTAAAAAACGAACAAAATTCTTGTGAATTACTTCTAAATAAAAGATATTAATCAATTGACTTCAACTCGAAACTCCCGAACATATCGTTTAAAAAAACAGCGGATATAACAATAAAGAAATACATCATTCACGGCAATGTAAAAAATTTCATTCACATCTCAAAACTGGTATTCCGTTCAGCGTGTAGAAAAGACTATTATACCCGATAAATTCTGTATCAAAGCGAAACAGTACGAACAAGCAAAGGGGTAAACGGGGGCGGTGCGTTTAAAACAAAGATACATCGTCGATGAAAACGCGTGCGCGATGTGATCGCGAAAAATAGAAGGAAAGAAAAAAAAAAAAGGAAAGGAAAAACTAAAAAAAGCGGATCGGAACTCGCGACATCGTTCGTGCATTAATTGTAATACCACAATCGCGTCAATTTATGACATAACGAGTTGGCTGCGTTTCACAAATTGCATGAATTATAGGGCGCGCATGATGGAGCCGCTTGCTCGAAAGTCGAATGCCGCGTATTTTATTTTTCTTTCTTCCGCTTCGAACGGGCCAGACCACCGTGTCAGTGTGCCGACGTGCTTAATTGGCTCGTTATATTAATTGAATTTCATTATACGCCCGGCAGACAATGACTCGGCGTTGCGTTCGAATCGCATCGGATTAAACGAACGCTCGCGCTAGCGCGTGAACGAGCAGCGAGTTCGCGCGCGTCCACGCACGCACGAACGAACGCCGAGAACGTTTCACGGCCGTTTGTCGACGCGACGATTCAAAAAACGCAGATAATTCAACCGGTATAAAACGGAGCAGATTGCTCTGAAAATATTTTTCCGAGCGAAACAACGTTTCGCCCGCGGGATTTCACGTCGAGATTCAGCCGCTAATTAAAAACGATTTCGAACACCATGACCAGGATACGGATCGCCGATGGTGCAATCGTTTCGATTCGCTCGTTGTCGCTGACACTCCCGTTCTTTTTCCTCGTTTTCGTTTCAGCGAATATTGTCGATCAAACGTCTTTCACGAGCTGTGAATTGGCGCGTAATTTCTTTCACTTTTATTAATATTAGATGATGTCAAAGTATATAGAAAGATGGTATTCTTTTATAATGTCAAGATAATAGTATGTTTGTGCTTCATGAACTTTTTTAGAATCTTACATACATTGACGTATTCTCTCTTCTCTCTCTGATTTTTATCAAACATCATTTTACTTTTTAATCCTCTGTATATCTAGATGATCGATCAAAGTTTGGCCACACATTCTGTAATGTACATTTCTAACGTCAACAGTGATTTTCTTGTTCGAAAAATTTTAGTAGATCGTATATCTATAAAAATTGAACATATCTGTTCTTATGTAACAACGTAGCCAAAATATATCGAAACATTAATATAGTAGCGAAACGTTAAATGAAGCATGAAGTATGAATTGTATTCCAGATGCATCCGCTGTGACTGCAATCGTACGCAAAATGTTCTTATTATATTTCATTTCATCCAAAATTCTTTGACGTCTCTCTGTTACGGAACGCGTCGAAGTGTGAACCGTATTTTTTCCCGGGCTCGAATGCCGGACTATCGTCGAAACGTTGGGAAGGCAGGGGAGAAACGTGAGCGCGCGTGAACTGCGAAAACCGCGGCGCGCCGGCGTTCTCTCTCAATGCAACGTGCCACCTTCGAGCATTTTCTCGAAATTGATTTATGCCCCTGACAGCCGACGCGGCCATTGTGCGCGGCCGGCCTGTGTCGTTGTCCATTCAAACAAATTGACCACCGGCGGACCGGCCGCGCGCATTGTCGCTCCATTGAACAATCCGCGGGGCGAAAAGGGAGAAAAATGGCGATGCGCCTCGGCCAGATGCGGGAAAAAGTTGCAGCCAGACCGGGGCAAAGATCGACCCATGGGTCCGTTGCCAGATTGTCTCTGTCTTATGATGGATCTTCTCCCTGAAACCGCTCGTAAATCTTTGATATCGGGTCAAGTTTTCCTGCCCTACGAGTGACTTTTGGCGACTTTCGTTTAGGGATGATTTCAGATCATTGTTCATGGGACGTGTTCGAATTTACATATTTGGAATTTACATAGTTGCAGGTAAAGAAGTGATTTGTTGATTTTTAAATGGAGCGTGTCGTTAATGCAACGCGTAATGTTCAAATACGGATGATAAAATACAATTGGTCTTTCGTTTATGAAATGAAACAAAAATATCTTTGGCTATAGCCTTAATTAGTATTAGTTATAGGTTAAAAAATAAAGTTCTCTGAGAAATACACAATGTATCTTTTGTCTTCCTAATGGCTCATTGATTTTTAATTAGTTGATTAACATTTGATGTAATCGCGAAGACAGAGAAACATAAAATTCCAGAAAGTAATTTACGTTAATACTGTTACTCTTTCTTATTATTCATCACTGCATCCTATAATTTTCATATTTCATTACTTAAATATCTCTTTTTTTTTTTGCTATGGTAATACAAAGATTATATAAAAATATTCGAAGGAGTCATTCCAACAAAAAAAAAAAAAAAAGAAAAGGAAAAAAATTGATCTCTCCCGGATACACTAACAAGAATACCGAGGCTTTCGTTCGATTCGAACCGCAGGAATCGCGTCCAATTCTCGGTCTTAATTAGCGGAACGTGATTAAAACCGACATGACGCGGCAGCACGCGTTTTTTTTTTTTTTTTTTCCCCAATGTCGACGTCGGTTGTCCACCATTCTGTTCCAAACGAGCGGCCCTGGAACGGTAGTTTTTGTCTCTCGGTTGTGAGGAACGCGATTCCAGGGGCCAGTTCGAGCCCAGGACTCCGATTGGACGGCGTACCTGACGAAAACAAAAAGAAAACTGGCCGATGCCGACCGCCCAGCGCGGCCGAACGACGTGCGCCAAAGTGATTCTTCTTGCACGTGGCCGCCGGCCGCCATATTGGTCTCTTGTAGCGTAACTTCTGACTAATTAAAAGAAAGGATCATTTGCTTGTTAGCTGATTCGATCAACTGTAAAACCGTTCTGCGGCGCGATTTTTATTTTCTCTTCACTAAATGAACGAAAATAGAGCCATTTCTATACTCATAGGCGTAAGTATTAAGACATGACAATATGACCTTCGCGTCAGTTTTTAATATACCATTTTCTTGTTTCCTTTCTCATTATTCTTTATGTCGAATAATTTGAGTCTACTATTGGAAGAGTCTACGCTGAAAAGATCGTATGACATCCTGTTCTACTTCTGCTTTACGTTTCGCATTCCTCGATTTTTCTCAGGAAATTTCCTCTCGATTTTTCCTTAGACCTTCCACTTCGGTATGTTGTATATTCTTCTTCTTCAAAAAGCACGTAAATCAAAAATTTCGGAAATTCCAGGCCAAACAGAAATTCAAGTTAATTTCTATTATATCCTACCACATTTGTCGAGCTTGGTAAAAAAAGAAATACAAAAATTATTCAATTTAATAAATATCTTCTTCAAGTAATTCGAACTTATTATTCGATGAACACTGTCAAAGATTCACGATACTTCTTGTTATTTCTACGTTTCTTACTTTAATTATCCTCTCTCTCAGAAATTTTCTACCTTTCTACCTTCCTTTACTCCACAATCGTGATATATATATATTCCTCTTCCTTCGATCTTTTTCCGTTACACTTGCCCGACGTTTCCTCTCCTTCTGTCCCTTGTATCCTTCGTTCCTTTCTGTACCCAGTTTTTCACTCCACTCCCATTCCTCCGGCTCACTCCGCCTCTGGCAGCCTCGAATCGGTCCAGTTCTTTCTCTGCCGCCGCGGTTCGCCCGGTGACTTCCTCCCTTTTCGTCGACGGAGGCCGGCGGCGTCTTTTTCTTTCCCGGGGCTGCTCGAAGTGAACTCGACAAAAGAACATCGCGGCCCAGAGTCAAGATGGCGGTATAGAAGAGAGGGACAGATCTCTCTGCCGGTGGTTATAGCGGCGGAGAAACGGCACCTCCTGCCCAACTGTCTTCTCTCTGTCCCTCTTCACGGTAACCTTCACCTCCTCCAGGCCGGGCAGCATTGTTGCCACGAGCAGGAGAGACAAAATGAACCCGATTGTTAGTCCGGGAGGCATCATAATGAACGCCCATTCACCGAGAGACACCAAATGAGCTCCCGCGTCTTGTCCCGCGGCTTTGTCCACGATACTTTTAATTCTCTGCTCACCCTTTGTCTTCCCTCTCTAGAGAAGGCTTCTGGGCTCGGCCTGCCATTTTCTTTCTTTCTTCCCTCCTTCGCATCCCTGTTAATGCATCCCTCTTTCTGTGTCTTCGCCAACCTTTCTTCGTCTCTTTTTATACCATTTCTCGTCTTCTCGCCGTTTCTTCTTCCTTTCCTCTTGTCTTGAATTTGATATGGACGGCAGGGTTGATACGTTGTCGCTGTCCTTTCTTTTATTAGACTGTATTGGAACGAACAGTTTTATCGCTCGTTTTCGTTAATTGCAGTTTGTTGGTACTGGGTTGGTACTCCAATTTTTGATTTGCTTCGCGAAATTTTTAGACACGAGGCAGAGATGCTGAACAACTTGGAAGTTTGAGGTAAAAATGTGAACTGTCGTTCCTCTTCCTTGTTAGAAACGGCTCGATGGGTGTTTCTTCGTCGATTTGTGGTGAATCTGTGGTGAAGTGTAATTGGCAGTAAGAAATATAATCAGTAATTTTGAGCATCTTCGCGGATACAAAATCTTGGAAATATTTATAATGGCAGACAGAAAAAAAATTTTTGATCGGTACTAATATTCTAAGATGTATATTATATCTTATATAACTCTATTATATATAACAATTGTTAAATATGACTGTTGTTAAATATAATTCCATTCTAGACACCAGAACTATGAAAGTTGTCAAAATATGATCAATTTATAATTCTTCTTAGATATCTTACAGATGTAAAGCAGATGTACATTTAGAGATTTAAATGATTTTTCGTAAAATACAGAAACGAAAGCTTATTCGATTGTACTCTATTTTTATTTTAACAGAGACTCTCAGCATTAAACGTCGGTGCTGAACGCAATTCGTTCTCGATATTACCGATTTCTAGTCGACAGAAATCGCTCAAGGAACGAGAACATTCAATAGAACGAGCGACAGAAAGTGCAGGGAAAGAATACGTATAACGCATACGCAAGACAGAGCACGATTACTAATCCGTTGCTTGTAACTCGAACATTGTGGATATCGTTGTTTGTACAGCCGCCTGCTGGCTGCCGCGAGAGGCGACAAGGAGACGGAGAGAAAGAGCAAGAGAGAGGAAACCGCCGCGATCGATGCATTTATGCATGACGCGCACGCGGATCGAGCAATAATATTTTCATTCTCCTTTCGCCTTTCGCGGGCACACACTCGTGCCAAGAAGCAAGCCGGGGAACCGGGCGACAAACGCGGCCACAATGGCGGCGTGTACAAATAGAAAGTAAACGCGACGGGGATGATGGGGGTACGGTGTTTTTTAGTCGAAGATTCCATGTGAAATTCAAGGCTTGAACGGCGCGGTGGTTCGTTGCGATTTGCTTGAGATACTGTGTCAAGATTGGTGGTAGGTTAGGAAGGGGATATAGAGAGTACAATACATTTCTTCGACCTTTTTTCCTTAAAAGTTGGAAAATTTTTTCATATATAGCGAATATTTTTGAATGAATATATTGCGAGCGTTACGTGAAACTTTCTGAAATTTCATTGGCGAGACACAATTGTCTATGATCGTAATGGAAAAATTTAAGGGTGCTGTTACATACGTTAGTTAGTACAACATCCATATAATGATTGGTGGTTTTCAATGAGTAATGCAAATATTTGTAAAAATACTGTTTTGATAATTTTTACATTTTAATAATTTTATGTTTCGTTAATTTTCCTACTGTTTAACGATTCCAACGATTCAAGTGAAATAAATATTTGCAAAAATGCTTTAAATATCAAATTAGAGTCACGCACAGGTAAATACCAACCCCCGTGGCGTACTTTATTTTCCACAATCCCCAAATTGCACCCTGCCTTCAAGGCAGGACAAAAAAAGAAAAAGAAAGGAACCGAACCTTCCCTTCGTTGCAACGTGCGTTTTTTTTCTTTTTTTCTTTTTTGTCATCAGCCCTTCCGTGTTACGCCACGAAGTTGATCGACGTGAAGAGAGGGAGAAAAAAGTGTCATGAATCCGAAAATTCGACGCTGCCACCGGTAAGAAGGGACTTTTCCCTGTAGCTACGTTTAGAACGACGTGCACCGTGGCTAATCGCATAAAATCGAATCGAAAGTGATCGATACCGGGTCAATGCAGCTACGAATCACCGTGAATTAGCCTCTCCCTCTCTCTTTCGTCCGTGGTCCTCGATGAACGATAAAAGACGCGTCTGTGAAGAGGAGGGAGACACTGGGACCTCAACAAATTGACATTGTTCCCACCAATGGCTAATAAATTGTTTTTCACGGTGTGTTCTTTATTCAACGTGTACAAAGGTGTTTCGAACCTTTCATGGCTCATCGGTTTTCCCCGTTGCCTCTTAGGGTTTCCTCTTTGTAGACCTGGTATCTATGTTTCATAATGGATTTTCGAATTTATATGCAATTGTAAATATTTAATTTTGCATGTTTAATACGTGCTTCGAAATTTGAAAATATTGTTTTAGGTCTCGTACAATAACAGCTGGATTGTTAAGATATCTGAAACGAACAATCGCGAAGAATGATTCGGTTGAGTTTAATAAATTTTGATTTATTTCTCGCAAGAATTCTTGGCAAAGCTCTTAAAAAAATATTTTGAAGACTTAATCTATCTTAAAGAACAATGAAATATGTGATTAGAAATATTAGAAGACGTTTTATTGAATTTCAAACACGTAAGACAATACTTCAGAAAAGATACATATAAATCGTACATAGAAGTTTGGAAACATTTCAGACGCAATGCTTCTTTCTATCTCCGCGAAATATTTCTGCAATATATTTTCAGATTTATTTCAAACTTCACGTGATCTTCGAGTCTCGCAGCAATGCCAATTTTTAAAATATTTTACATTTTACAAGCATAGTATATATGGTTATCATTTTTAGTAGAATAAGGTAAAGTAGAAACGATTTCACTGTAACTTCGTTGCGTAACGCGGTCGACGCGTCTCGCTGTTGTTCTTTCCGCGTTTAGAATTCTTTGATAATGGCCGGCGACGCTCGAATCCCTCGTGAAGAGTTAATTGGTGGAATGACGAGGCGTTCGCTCGCTCAAAAAGCCAGGATTTACTTTCTGAGAGCCGAGGGCTTCGAGCAGAGAGCGATTGGATTTTGCGCGCGAATTGCGCCGCGTTGACGGTTGAAATGATTGTACGGCGTGTTGTTAGCAGGGATTTCGATGGAGCCGAGTCGAACGAGCGTTGCATACGTGTTGTGCGCACGTTTAATGCAATCGTGAGGAAGTTTTAAGAATTGTCAAGGTGTGCGAGAAATGTGTGCAGTGTCATTGGAAATCAACCGAAAGTGCTTATTGTTAGAATGTCTGACTGCTGATAAAGAGGACATTGAACGGTTCGCTTTGAGTGTCTGGCGAGATCGAATAAATCTATCAATTGTGCGACGAGTACAACTTGTTTCTAATCTTTGAAACGTGAACGATGGAATTGACGGCGTGATCCACGCTGGGACTTTAGAAAAGACGTTATGTATAAAACAAATGACAAAATATTTATGTAATATAATATAATTTGTAATATAAAATATTTATGTGTTGTTGATAACTGATTAATGTTAAATAAATGGGGTAATCACAGAAGTGTTTATAGTTCCTTCGTACTCTTCGATAATTGTAAATTGTGTAAAGATAAGAAAAAGTAACTGTTATCTATTCTTGGCCTACGCTTATTATTTTAACCCAATTTCAACCCTAAAGCTAACCGAAGTTCTTCAAAGTTTGTACAATCTATCAATCAAAAACTATTTCAATAAATTATAGTAATAATTTTAGTATTAGTTAGCTTTTTTTTTTTGCGAAACAAATTCCAAGTCCCTCAATCTGCAATTATATAATAATTTTTTGTGTTCTGAAAAGCCGCCAAGTAGTGAGGTCAACCCACCCATTCATGTCTCCATTTTCTAATATTTTTTTCTTGTCTCTTACGCGAAGGACGGCGGGAATGGTTGGATTCTTGAAAGAAACGAAAGAGTTCTGTCTCCCTGGGTGAAAATGTGTAGTCACGTTGTTATATTGGTTGGTAGCTCGCGCTGGCTCGCGCTCGTAGGTCGCGTCGCGCTGCTTCTATAGCGTGATTAATTCTATTTACCTGCGGCCGGTGCACCGGCGGATACGCCCGTGGTATAATTTATCAGTTTGTCGTGCCTCATTGTCGCCCGTACGGCTCGTTGCTAATAGTCGACCATTCAAGAATCGAGGGAAGCCATCTATTCTTATTACGGCCGCCGTTGTCCAAAGGCCTCCAAGACAACCGATGTGTGTCCCCTCTTCCCACCTTCTTTTCTCGTTCTGACTCTCTGTGACCGTCTCTTTCCGATCTTCGGCCGAGTCTTTTCAATCGGGGGATGTGTGGCTAGATATTGGGGATAAGGGGATAGTTGATCTTTGCTGGAAGTTTTTGCTTTCTTTATTTTGTCTCACATTTCATGGGAAATGTCTATGGTGTGTGTGTGTATACAATATTGTATATACATCTATTAAATGGATGATAGAAAGATCTACATAGATCTTTCATTAAGAATAATTGTTGATGCGAGCGTTGACAAAAGAATTGATACGACTGAGGTTTCTTTCATTAGTGACTCGAATTTTGTGCTGGATTTAGGAGAAATTAACATTAGAGGTGATAGATAGAGCTGAGTTTCACGCTGACAAAGGAATCAAAGTTTTGATTTACATTAATTAAAAGAGCAAGATTTGAAGAAACGTTCACTCATTCATCAAATTCACCACTTGAAGAACTTTGAAGATGAAATTAGAAAGAATTCTCAGAGGAAAACCCGTGGTGTGAGCTTTAATCCTATAACTAAAATACGTTTCCACCGGAAAAAGGAAGCGACCGGTCGCAGTTTGACGAAGGGGATGCTTCGACTCCTATTCCCGGCACTTACCCCATAAACAGAAGCCCATAATCGATTAGGACGCGCACGTATGACCATGGGAAGATTTAGTGGCTGAAACAGATGGGGAATTTCGGACGATGTCACCCCTTGTCTCCAGTAGTCATTAGCTCGAGCCATTGTTAATACCTGGCTAGACGCGAGAGGGTTCGATGGGTATCGATACAAATCGATACTCACAGTTGATCGACTCCTAGCTCGGTTCTAGGGGGATATTTAACCGTTCTGTTCACACTCGAAACAATGTAAACTTTTCTCTCATTTATCATCCGGACATTCGCAGAGAATATTTTATGCGCGAAAAAATTAATCCCACGATTTAAATGGAAGATCTTTACGCTTTTATTCTTGCGTTATAAAAATTCTAATTGACGTAGGCATAAATAATATCGAATATGTTATAAAAGTGATACATGTACTAGCACATATATTATACATTGTTTACAGTTTAATCTATTAATTTAGCTACATTTTACAATTAAGAATGTCTTTAAAAGAACTTTCACATTAAACTGAAAGAAGAAATCACACGTAACAATATTTAGAAAATCTAAGAACTTTTTCACGATGAAAAAGAAATATCGTGAATTGAAAATGATCGTGTAAATGATATAGTACAGCTAAATCTACGTTAAAAATTCCAAGCTTTCCACGATGTTCCAACGTGCTAATAACATCATCAAGGAAAGAATCACGAAATCTTCGATCAGCCTTCAATCTTCAAATTTCCCAGGAATCTAATCCATCAAAGTTCTCGATGAAATCCCAGGAGCTATTCAGATTCACGCGGTAACAAGGGATAAGGGATTCTAATTCACATCGGTGGAGAAAACCGAATGGCGAAACCTTAACGGTAACTTTCAATTACTCTATTGCCCCGTTCACCGTTCCATCCATGAATTCTGCTGGCGACGAACGCGCACGTTCGCGTGCGAACAAAGAAAAGAACAAAAATACGCGTATACATATCCATATCTATATATATATATATATACTATACGGCAATAGGAAAGCAGCTCTTTTCTTTTTTCCTTTCCTTTCTTATTTTTTTCTCTTTCTCTTCTTTCTTTCTTTCTTTTTTTTTTTCTTTTTTTGTTTTCGCATCACATTCGTCGCTTGGCGCGCGAGCGCGAACCCGCTACTTTTGCCATTATCATCCGCAGCCTCGTTTCACATATGCGCCCGGCCAGAATGCGCATTGAATCCACAGCACCGGTAGAAAAGGCCTCATTCAACCGTTCCCGCGATTTTTCCGCGGCGTTCCTCCGCAGGGAATTCCTCCGAGGTCAGAGGCCATCCAATCGTGAACCGAAACCGGTGTCGTCGCGTATAATCACGCGGCGGAATCCCAGGCGAATTAATTGCGAAGTTTCGGCGACAAGAAGAAAGCGAGCCACGAACAAATGAAAAAGAATGGAAAGACAAAATAACGAACGGAGGAGGGGGGGAGGAGGGGGGAAGCGAACGTCAACACCGATCCTGGATTCTGACATCGGGAATACTAGGTATTTGAAAGCGGAATTTCAGTAATTTGTGGAGAACCGGAAGATTCGATGCCTTTTCCTTCAGTCAAAGTATTCAGTCTAGCAATTTTTCATTTTTTTTTTTTTAACATAATACTACAATACTAGAATTAACATAATACTATAGTTACCGACGACTGAAACATCAAACTCATATAATCTATACAATTTCACGAATGTACCGAAATACATTTTATTCTTCTAAAGTTTGTATTTGTTATTGCAGTTACTTGTGAAAATCAGTATCCTCTGAATACAATTATAAATGTAAGATCGAGAGGAATTTGTTCCCTCAGAGCTGCTAAACGTATTAAAAGGTAGTAGGTATTTCTTGGATTATATGTATATATTTTACATTTCTGCAACTTTAAATTTTTCATAAATGTGATAGAGATCTCGAGTCTGCGTAGTTACATTACAAAAGGCTATCATTTTATTCCAATTCAAACTTCAAACAGATAGGTGATAATTTGATCAATCCAAAAGCTAACACTGCTCGATGAAATTCACATTCACGCAGTACAATAATTCTACTAATGAGAATCAGAAAGAAACATTTATTCGCTGAAGAACCTATTCACGTAATACTATATTTATCGCATAACTACATGTTCCTCTTCTGCAACGTTTATTCAAACACGCTTCAACCCTTCAACGAAATCAAAACCCTTCCAATCAAACGCTATACACATCAATTTACTTGCACCATAGAAAGTGACACACAAAGGCACAGGTTTTCCTAAAAACATCAGGAAGGCCAATTCAGTCGATCGATCTGACCGATGGTAGTAGTCGAACAAACGCTCTGCTGGTTCTTCTCCGTCCTGGCATTCTTTCTCACGGATTTCTGATTGGAAGCAACGAAGCGTGTCGCGGGAGACACGAGAATATGATTTAAGACGCGACTCGTTCGAGCAACGAATAGAAAAGCAGCGGCGAAGGACGAGCCGGATGACCGTGCAGAACCGATCGCGAGGAGAGGATGAAGAGACGATGACGAGATGGAAAGCCGGCTTAATGAAGAATTCGGTGCACTCCTGGCAGACCAGCTGCTGATCAAAGACTCACTGAATCGATTTATCCCTGAATCGATCTAATCATCGGGGTCGGGCTCACCTTCAACCGCCGCTGAAACTTGATTAACGTAGGTAAACATAATGCTTGGTTATTGCCCGCTAGTAATTACGTAGCATTGCGGCAGCATTGCGATTTCATGAATTTCGAGTATTTATTATTTTGAATTATTTCAAGTTATTTCAAATTACAAAGATTGCCGTTGCGTTTCTGATTCGTGTTTCTGCAGAGTACTTACCATTTCAGTGTGTCTTTCTGCCTTGTCTAACAATGGCGTTCTGCAAGAGGGAAGAAATGAAATTTTTATTAATATACTTCAAAGAGAAATCAAACACGATCGTTCATCCCCGACAACCGATTCAATCGGCCGTCACCGGCAAACTTATTCGTTCCACGAATAATCGTGCTTTTATACGCGGCATCCTTGATCTGCATAAAATCATCGTGTGTACGCGAGTCGGGCGCATTGTCCGTGAAAAATTACCGAAACACGCGACACAGCCCCAAGCACGATTCTTCTGTCCCGGAACCGCTATATCCGCGTACTTATAACCGAACCCATCTTCCGAGCAAACCCTCCCTTTCACCGCCCACATTTTTCCATCTTTCTCTCCGCTCGTTCCCATCTTCCGTGTCCCTCTTTCTCTCTCCGCCATCCCCGTTTCCCGTATCTCTTTTCCTCTCGCCAACCTTTCTCTCCCTCTCGTCGCAGTAATTTATCACCGCTCATAACAAGGAGCCGCAAGTTTGTACATATTTCAGTCTCGCATCCACCTCTCCACCCTCTGTCAACTCCCTCGTTCTCCTTCATCCACCTCCACAGTCACCCTTTTCTCTCCTTTCGTATTTCGGACAAAGAAAACGTCAACCAGAGGGATAAAGACACGCGAAACCGGGGTGGAGGAAGGAGGAGTAGAAATCTGGGACGGAGGGATGGCAGAGGGTGGCCAGAGTAAAGACGTTATTATTTATACGCGGCATTATATATCAGCCGGAGAGTCGCTGGAATATTGTTCAAGACGTCCCGCGCATACATTACGAGCGGTGAAGGGTGAAAGCAAGCCCCTTCGAGCTTTTATTACCGCGGCCACTTATTTGTTAACATAATATACACATTACGGGGTGGTGGCAACACGCGCCGCGCCGTTCCAGACTCCGCTGCTCGAGGATACGCGCGCGTAGATCGTGTCTCTACAGGGAGAGAGAGGAAGAGAGAGAGAGAGAGAGGGGGGGGGAGAGGGGTGCTGGGCTTTTAGACACGGTGGACGATTTTTCGCGAATTCGTGTCCCCGGGACCACCCTTCGCGAGCAGGCCAAGCTTCTTGGCCAACGTGAGCAGCGGTGAACAGCCACTTACGGGGGTTACAACCCCCAGGCTTTCCGTGTATTGTGCTCTGATCGTTCGTGTGTTTCTAATGGGAACCATGGCAAAGGAGGATTTTATTTCTCTGTTCCCTTTAATTGCACCTGAGAGGCGTTCGAGAGCTTCCGTTAACCCGTACGGTGCTCGTTTTATTGGTCCTTCTGATGTTTAACTTTGGAGGGTGGTATCTGCGAAATATTGTGTTGGCATTGAAAAGTTTTTCGACAGTGAAAAATTTGTTTCGATATATGTTTATATATATATATATGACAAGAAACTGAAGAAAATAATTCATCAATTTTAATAAAAAAATTGTAGCGAGTCACATTTAGAAAATGATGAAAACAGGCTGAAGTACTCAGTGAATGCTAAATAAATAAACGAGACATTGAAAAATTAGGAAGTTAAAGTATTTAAAAAGTTCCACGATACAAATGGAATTAGTTTTTTTTTATCTAATAATAAATATTTGAAATAAGAACTGAACCTGAATATTATTTAGGGAGCTGGTATAAATTCTCGTACTGGATGTTCGAGAAAATGTTTCACGAAGGTAATGGGAACAGGTGTATTATCGACGATTTATTCGTGCTGTGGCACGTTTTAGTTGGTAATAGAGGGAGGATGATCAGCTGAGCCAGGTTTATAGCGTAAGTTATAGTCAGTGACTTAGGTACCACGACTTAAAATGATAATTCAATGTATATGAGTTTTACTGCCTCGAACGAATAAAACCTACTAATCTTGGATAATGGGTTCCGACATTTATAAAAAACTTAATTCTCTAAGGACACTGTTACAAAGTTGTACCTTCTATATCCTTCTCATTAAAACTTACAATCGAACGACGTATAATTCATTAACTAAATATCACACTTCCATTTGTAACTCTTCAAAATCGAAGAAAATTATTATCAAAATCGATCATTTATCGTCTATCAATTTTTAATTTGCACAAACAATGATTATTTGAAATATACAGAGATACATGATACGATAAACATCGAATTAAAAAAAGATGAACAGAAAACAATGTTATTAATCTACACAATCTCCAAAAAGTAACTTCCACCTAAATAATTAACAAGAAAATATTTCTAGTATATATAATTCACTACAACTAACTAATTTTCATTTTTCTTAAAATTTTTCTAAATCAATCTATTTTCATTTATTCTTCGACGAATATCACAGATGTGAAAACATTCGTTTTTATCGAGGGAAAACTGGTCAACGAGAGAAGGCGAAAAAAAGAGGGGAAAAAATGCAAGCTGCACGTTGCAACACCTCTTCTTACCCTCGGTTTTTCCCTTTCGCGTAGGGATATCGGCGATGCGAGCAGGGTGAAAGGCAGGCTCTCGATTAGCGGCCATGCACCAAACACTGACCCCGAGCACGCGAGTGGACCCTTTTGAAAAGTGGAACGGCGGTGTACACGGTTATCCCCGGAATGTAGGCGCTCTCGAGATTCCAGGCTGAAAGGCAAAGCCGCGGGTAAGCCGCTTTGTAGCCTTAACCGTGGCCGCTTAAGAGGGTGGAAGTATATTATGGGCAATATTACGGATGAATGCTGGCCAGTGCGAGAAACAGCCACTTCGGGCGATAATCTCGTTACGTGAACAACGTGGGTTCGTCCACGAGTTTTTCCTTTGATGATATTTCTGCCGAGGTAAGATATATTTAAAGAAAAAAAAAAAGAAAAAAAAGAAACGAAGAAATGAAATAAATAAATGGAGCGAAGCAAGTGTGAAAAATAAGGAAGATGAACCTGAGGATTAATTATACATTTGAGAAATATTTTTAGATGGAGGATATTGTTATATTACATTTTATTCATTATATTACATTATTATATTATGTGGATGAAAAGATGAATCAGTTTTGGAATGGAAAAGATGGGCATGCAATTTTAGTGTAACGAACATATTTAGTGTACAATACAACCAACGTTCAGTATTGATTTATTCAAAAATGAAGTTTCTGTTTCATTGAAAAATGTATCAAATGTTCCAAAAACTATTGGAAACGAATCTTTAGGTAATTCATTACACTACCAATTCTTTCTAGTTTCTCTTTTAAGATTTTTCCAACTAAGACCTTTCCACAGCACTGTACGTCTATATGTATAATATTTACGTAGTACAGTATCTCTATATACTTATAGCTAGTTAAGATAATAACGTGATACACGGTATATAATAAGCCAATGCGTGAGCAAGTCCGATAAACGAGGGTTGAGTGAAGTAATTTGTCATAGCAAAAAGGTAATTTACGTCTCTGCTAAGCTGATAAATGCGTTCACGTGCGATAAAACCAAACGAAGGAGACCCCTGATTAAAGAAAACGAATGGGAACGTTCGCATTGTAATTTCCTGCGAGCGAAAATGTGAATCGTAAACGCGGAATAAATCGTGTCCGAAAAATAAAGGGAAGGAAAAATTAAATATGTGGAAAGGTTAATATTTGGATTGATAACGGGTTGATAAGTTATTTGATAAACGTGTAGGGACGAGTATGTCAAATTGTGAAAAAGAGAAAGAAAGAGGAAAGGAATGGAGAAAAATAGGGAGAGCCTGGGACTGCTGTTGGCCTGATGGCTGATTACGAGGACGTAAACGCGACCATAAGTGAATCGCGGATGTGATAACCCAAGAAATATTATTGGGAGGGCGACAAAAGGCAAAGGATAATGCGTGAGACAAGAGTGGGTGATAGTAGGGGACGTCGTGATTGGTGCGATTGTTCTTAAGAATCGTGGCTGGTTTAAAACGATCGGGAGAGACGCCGGGAACAGAGTTTCTGGAAATTATTACGATCTTAATGAGGATTTATATGTCACATGTCGTTCGTTTCCTCTAATTAACGAGCATTTGCGTGTAAACTGGAACACTGACGAGCTCTTAGCGAGCAAGTTTACAAGCTGAATCCTTCAAAATTTTCCACTGGATCCTCTTATCGTTGAATCACATACAGTCATCGAGCGTAGTTTATTGTAACCTGCACTATCATAAGGATCAACCCGTTAGTTATATATTTATTTCT
This sequence comes from Frieseomelitta varia, assembly GCF_011392965.1. Taxonomy (NCBI): domain Eukaryota; kingdom Metazoa; phylum Arthropoda; class Insecta; order Hymenoptera; family Apidae; genus Frieseomelitta; species Frieseomelitta varia. The sequence continues at coordinate 137,619 of NW_025110027.1, read as the reverse complement.
GTTTAACCATAATGTAAGATAAATGTGAAATATTATTATTTATTTTGCTACTTTTAAAAAATTTATATATATATATACATTTTTTAAAATAAATCTGTTTTGTAAATATCGAATAGGAAATTCAATATACAGTGATCTACATCGAGGTAGCATGAAATTGGTTATATTACATATGGAATACCTGCTAAGTATGTTTAAATATATTCAAATATTTCTTTTTTAACCAGGTGACGTGGTTAGAACGAAAATGTCTTGAACGAAAATCTTCTAACTTTTATATATTTCGACTGGGTTACGAACTCCACACTCGTGTCTCATTATAATTGAAATTTAAAAATTATCTCAAAAGACATCTCATGTACTTTTGAAGAACTTTTACTTTCCTTTAATGGTAGTTTAATTATTTTCGTGATTCATTGCTCATACAATATACCGAATGAGAGAAAAATTTTTAAACCACTAATGTAAGATACTTTGAAACCATCTGAAAACCGCAACTTTGGAAGCTCGTTTCATTTCAATAAATATCTCTATCTCGTAAAACAAGTCCGCTTATCGCGCCATGCATTGCCTCTTTACTCAAAAAAATGTCTCGTTTCTCCCTGAGTATCGTACAAACGTCTTTCTTTCCCTTTGTACTATGGCGAAATTTCGCCCCACGTTACTCCACAAAGCGGCTCTATATTTATGACAGAGGCGAATAGAGACCTCAGCGTCGCGAATGTCGATTCTACACCGGGAGGGCATGATCGGTAACGCATAAAAGAAGAAGAAGGAAAAAGAGGGAACTCGTAAATCGCGCACAGACAATGAATCGAACGTGTCGTTGCACCGACTGTCTCGTACGCGACCGCCTGGCCCATTTTCACCCCGTTTCCTACAAGGCTACAGACATCTTTACGATGTGAATTTATAACCCACGATTGTCTATACCACGATACCTCCCCTGAAAGAAGAAGAAGAGGAAAAAAGAGAGAAGCCTACGGATCGTTCGATCCGGTTCGATCACTGCTGTTAGAACCGCCCCGGGCGTCACGGCCGATTTATAGGCCGAGCGGAAAAGGGGTTCGAGAATCTAACGAGAATCGTATGCATGCTTTATTACCATATTATTGCGTCGCATTAAAGCGTTTCGTACGCGTGTTCCGCAGAGCGGTGAATAAGGGTACGAAGCATCTGCTTGGAGAGCTTTCGCTTCCGTTTTTCTTACAAGGAATAGTGCTCGATCGATCATTCGTGTCAGAGCAGAATTTTTTTTGTTTGGAATTGAAAGAGTGCGCTACAGATTTTGTAGTATTTCTTGTACTATTTCTGCTATTTCTGTAACATTTAGATTGAAATTCTTCTTACGACAGTAACGAATTGTAACGAATCTTTCTATGCTTATGAGGATTAAATTGAAAGAATGTGTTAGAAATTTTATAGTGTATGAATAACAGAGATATTTATAGAATATGATATTACTTGTAGAATCTTTGCACTTTATTCCTATGATATTTAGATTAAAATTATTCTTATAGTAATAACATTGTAGTAAATCTTTATATTCTCATGGAGAGATTAAATTAATTCAATAACAACGTTGAGTTACAGATGACTGTAATAATTTATGTTGTATTAGGTTACATTATTATGTTAAGTTATGTTACATCAAATTTTGTATTATATATTTTATATTTTCTTTGGTAAAATCGCCAAATTGCTATAGTTTTCAACATCCACTGATATTATTTAAAAATTAGAAACATTCGGTACTTTTGATGATAAAGTTATATAGATATTTTCATGTAAATCGGAAGAGGATAACAGAATTAATAGAATACAGACAGTACAGTTTGCAAAAACATATACATACCTACGATCATCCAAAAATTCTAATCTCCTCAGCTAGTCAATCTTCCCACCAATTGATCTCAAATTCTCTCCTCCAATCTGCACGAGCACCCCCTCGGGAGTCACCCGTTGTCGCGTTGAAATAAAAATCAATCTGCAGATCGGTCTCTGGTGGCGTCTCTCGTCGATTTCGAATTACCCCGTCGACATTAAACATCTCTTAACGGATCCTGCGTGGCTGCTGGAAAATCCCCGGTCCCCGTCCGCTCGAAAGGCGCACCGGTAAAAGGTGTATACTCCGAAATCGAGCCAATATTTATGTAACAGAATCGTGTCGCCTCGCGACACCTCCAAGCTTTCCTCTTCCTACTTTGCCTCCAAGGTAAACAGTGGCGTACATTCGGCGTACATTCGCGAGTCACAGCCAGAGATGAAAAAGAAGAGGAACAGGCGCGTCGAGGGGTGACATGGGGCGCGCGAAAACGGGCATTATGAGAACGACAAAGGGTGAGAAGGGACTGAAGAAACTGGTGCATCTTGCGAAGGGGCCAAGAAAGGGGGGGCAAGAAGATGGTGTCGGTGGTGGGCACAATACCGCGTTCAAATTAAATTTAAAGTGTCATCTCCCTGGCCGTCATACGAGGTGGCCATTGTGATCCCGTCGAAGATGCTTAGCTTGGGGGAGATATTCGGAGTGGTTCGGAGTGGTTCGAGCGTCGAACCGCTCGGTGGTCCGTGATTTAAAAATATGAGGCTCGATTCCGATCCTTCTCACGAGAAACAGCTAAATGGAAGCGCGTGTATTCGTTCTGTGATGGTTTGAGAAGCGTAGGCAATAAATCGGGACATTGTTGATGGAACGCTGGGCTATTAATGACTCCGTGCCAGGAATCGGTTTTATAACCGAAATAGGAAATGTTAATAGGTTGGTTTTACTTGGTATTCTCGTTGGCGAGGTTGAGAAATTTCTTTTCGATCGAGATCGAGATCGACAGATATGTAGATATCAAATAAGTCCATGTTATATTAATCATTGATTATATTAATCGTGATTATCATTTTGTTACTTTATATAGAAGATCATCATTTGTAATTTTTCTTAAGTGATTATTCATTTTTATTGAAGATATTTTTACCTTCTGATAGAGTATAAAATATAGAGTTGAACTCTCCCATCGAAGTAATTGAGCCCGTGTTATAGAATAATTCAGAGTATTTCTTTCACACGTCTTACTGTAAAATTTCACAAACGCTTATTAATTAGATCCATCGATTGATCCCTTTAAATATGAAAATCCGCGTTTTAAATTACATCTGCTAATTTTCGCGAAAATATTTCTCCACTCGAAACAAATTACATCGAGCCGAGGAGTGAATGCACCCTTCTCGACTGCTCGTCGGAAGTTCTTTAATTTACAACGAGCATAAAACAGAAGTTACAGCCCCGAGTTCGTTGCTGGACAAGTAATAACGTCGAATTAAATTACTCCTTTTCTGGAAAGAGTCAAGAAAACGCTTCCCGACAAGAGACAATTTCTAGCCACTCCCCCGCCCCCTCCCCCATCGCCCCCTATTACAAATCACGCGTTCACGTTTCGTGATTGTTCGCAAGATCAAAGGCTGCAGCCGGCTTAATCTCGTAACATAGTTCTCGCCTTGGTGAATCGCAGTTATATTCGCAGCGCCGTGCATTTCCGGCCCCGCGATCTTTGTCGCGAAAAACTTGCAGAAGCTGGAAACGTCGTTAAAAAACTTGGACCTAATGTCTTCCTCGAACTGAGAAGATCCCCTTTTCTCACAGCCTTTTCTTCTTTTCCTCGATTCTCCTCTTTACTCCGTTCTTCTCCCTTCGGCTATCCTTCTCCTCTGTTGTCTTCGAGGCTGATCTCTTTATCTCGAAAACCCTTTTCTCGATCGCTTTCTTGCCGCGAGATTGCTCGACGTATTGATCAAGTGTTCATTCCACGTGTCGTTAGTTGTGGTCATTTTCGGGTACATGATCGTGAATTGGGAACGCGTTTGCTAATCGAATGTTGATCTGATGGACGGGAAATGAAGCAAATAATTGTCGATTGATGATGTTTACCAATGTAAATAAAGGTTGTTTCAATCCTTTAAAAATTATATTTATATTCTAATTATAATTATATTTAACAAATTTAATCGCTTTCTTTTCATTGGAATGACAAAAAGCTAGAAAAAAAAAAAATGCATTTTGTAAATCTATTTATTCCTTCTCTTAATACGATGAACTTTAAAGCAAAATGAGTTGGTTAGAGACATGTTATATGAGACATTGTTAAGAAACATCTTTAGAAACATAATTAATATCTACATTTGTGATTATTATTCGTTGATTATCCTGTTGCGATTATGTATAAAATTTTACCACTTTTTCATTTTGAATACACGCAAGTAAAGTAGACTCTTAATTATCCGAATTAATCCCAAAACACATTATTAGATAATCGAGCTTGTTCTCCAATCTGTTTTACGAGCGACCATCCAACTGAAATTCTACTGCATATCACGAGATCCGTCAGTTAAATATCCATTCTAGGTTTCTAAAGTTCCAAGACTAGCTCTTCCAAGAATAGCTCCTGGTATCACTATCGACGCTGGGTCAAAGATAAGGACTGTCCATCGAAGAGAGTCCATCGAGCACACCTGCGATAATAACAGCTTGCGGGGGAGAGGGAGTGTTTCGCGCGCAAAGTGCATCGAACTCACGTGCACGCACCAGCGTGCACAGACGGGAAAAAGAAAAGAAAGAGAAAGAAAAGAGCGGGAACAAGAGAAATGTAGCTGGAACGGTGTGTAGGTGGATGGAACAGAGAAAAAAAGAGAGAGAGAGAGAGAGAGAGGGGGGCAAAGAGAGGGACACAGGGAACAGAACGAGAAGGCCAGGGAGAGACAAAGGATGAATGGAGAGAGAAGAAAAGGGGGAGACAAAAGACAAAAAGAATTCAAGCAGGAGAGAAGCACGAACGAGCGAACGAGCGAACGAACGAACGGACCGACTTGGTCGCTGAGAGGGGAGAGAGGGAAAATGCAAGACTCGACTCTGCAGGTGAAAGAGGGTTGTTAAGGAGGAAGAGGAGGCAGTGAGGGAGGAGGGAAGAGCAGCAGGAAAATGAAGAGTGGGTGGTACGAACAAAAAAAAAAAAAAAAAGAGAGAAAGAAAGAGAGGGAGAGGGGAGAAAACACAGGCACTGGAAAAAGTTTTCCACGGATAAAGAGAGCGAGTCGCGGGCGGCACTTGTGTCAATTGCCGGTCGCTGTTAGCTTAACATTTCCATTGTTCCTGAAAAGGAGCGTGGCTCGAGTGCTATTTGCTTTCAGATGAGGACGGGGTGCACTTCTAATTTCACTGAACAGAAAGCGTGTGTCCCGTTTTTCCACGCCTTTCGTCTCCGCGTCTCTCCACCCCGCGCACCACCTCGTTATCCATTTGGCTTTTTCCGGACCGAAATCGGCACAGATGCGTAAGCTAATGATTCCATTCTACACTCGAGGGGACGGATTTTGCCAGGGAAAATGGAAACAAGGAGGCGAACGGAGTGAAAAGAGAGAAACGTACGAGTTGTCACACGTAAATGTCGTTTGTGCCTCTTTGGTTTTGAATTCTGACGGTGTACAGTCACGCGATGGACTGTACAAGGTCGTTCATTCTTCCTTTTGGAGACTCTCTCGTTTCTTTTCTAAAGATACAGTCGCGGTGACACTGAGTTGATTAAACAGAATGAAGATGTTCAAGTGAGAGTGGATACCGATGGAACGGTGGTTGGCACGAACCGAAAACGAAACACTACGTTATACTAAATCGTACAAATCCACCAAACCGCTATTTATCAAGTAAAAATTCTACGCGACAAATTGATGAAAAATACTGTCAACTCTGCGATCAACGGTAACACTGTAAGTCGAAATTCTGAGAAATCGTATCAATGAAACCCAAATCGAAATCTCAGCCGGAGAAACCCGCGCGACATTGTAATTTCAACTGCGACCCTAAATCTTCATCGGCTCGCCTCGCTTAAATTCAACCAACCGGAGCTTCTACGCAAACACCGAACTTCCCACAGTGCATTTACAATTCGAATGACGGTAATATCATCCGGGAGCTATTGGCGAACGTAAATCCTATCTTACATCGGGCTACAAACAGCGGATTGGTGTATCGACGAGCTCGTCTCTTCGTAAAACAGGAAACGGTCCGTTGCATCCGAATCGAAGGATGCTCGATAGAAACGTTTCTAAACCCTGGTAAACCGGACCATCGATCAACGAAGCCGGATCCAGCGATCATCCCCTGTACAACCGGATGCGTTTCGAGCGTAAACAGGTGCGACAAAACCGGAAATAGCTCGGGGTTTTCGTTACAGCTCCGGGCCAGAGGACTTGGTTCCGTGCCTGTGCAGGCTTTTGTTGACGTCGTAGCGTGTCGGGTTGTCTCTCTTGAGGGAGGTTGTCCCATAGGATTCCTATGGAGGATCCGGAGAAGGCCAAGCCGCGACGAGACGCCGCGCGGAGAAGTTACAGAAACGCGTTCGAGAACGCGTTGAATGCGCCCGGCACGCGGATTATACGGAGAAGCGCGTGCTGCTGGCATGTATAGAAATGAATGAGTACATTTTGGCGAGTTTACGCGAGTTCCAGTCTGCCTACTCGAGGGTGCTCTATATCATCCTACTTCTCTATCTCCTCGCGCTGCTGCCGTGTACTCCAATATGCAACGCTTGCACCTTCGAGAATTTGCGATAGAATCTTTAAGGGCTGCTTACCAGGGCGGGATAGCGTGCACTGAAACGGAGAATTTGAAGGAGGCTCCGTTGTATTTCTGTTTTTGATATAAAAATTTTCCTGAGATTTTTCCTGCAATTTCCCTTTTCTTGGAATAAACGCAACAGCACGATAATTTAAAATTGTAGCTGTGTCAGGAAAATTGTAACGACCGAGCAGTCTCTTTGGATGTATCTTGCTTCGCATTGTATCATTTAGTTTTCGAGAGAGTTGATTCATTTTTATTTACTTTCCTATCTATTTTTATATTTCGTCGATGAAACATAAATTTTTAAAATAATTTTAAATTTTTGTAAACGAAAGTAAAATTTCGTTAAATTGTTATTTTGTCAATGTTTAGAAAATTTGAAATCCGCCCGCCTGGGTCATCTTGTATCATTGTGAACTTAATCACAGCACCCTTTCCACCCTTTGTTCGAGTCACACTCGTGATAGGCTCTCCTAGCGGGCACTTCGAGGGAAAAGGAAATATGTCACTATTCCGAGCGAGCCACCCTTTAAAACAGGCAACGTTCTTACGTCACTATGCGGCGTACGAAAATACAATATGGACGATTACGCGCGACAAAAACCGGGGGAACCGAGGCTCTCTATTTGCCATTCGTGCCTGAACAAATACTGGCCTTGCCACATGCCATGCATCCGGCGTGCTTCGCGTACATGTTAAATGCAAACATTTATTATCAATTGAATTAAGAGGCTCGTTTTCGTGCGCAATAGAAACCGAGACACTTCTGAAACCTTTACAGCCTCGTCCCTATCTAGCTTGAGTTTTTTGAGGACGAGATGTCTCTATTATTATGATATGTAGTACGTGTGGGATTCGATGTTGTTGTTGCAGTAGAATGGAGTTTCTGATTCAGTCTGTTCAGTGAGAGTAATCTAATCAATTTGTGGCATTTGTAATAAATTTGTGAGGCCTAATTTAAACATAGGGATTGAAAATTGACGTATTGAAGGTATCAGGGGTTTAAAGATTATTTAAAATCGTGTCGACTACAAACGATACGAGATAATCGTAAGGTTGTATCGAGATTGATCCAGCTCATTTAAAAATCATTTTAAAATGAGAATTGTGTATGTTTTAACTTCAATGAACGATGAGAGAGCATTAGTTAAAGGTTTGATCATTATTTAGAATGGCAAGCTATTATTTTCTAATCAGTTATAGATCCATATATATTTCAAACTCATCAAAATCTAAGAAAGAAGTAATTATCAAACTTTTTAATATTCCCTTACCATACGGCAAAGCTAAAAAAATACGTAAATCGTGCATCAACTGCGGGTAAAATTGTCTCCTTTCGGAATTGGTGAATATCTGTTCCAGCGCAGAAAGAACAGTTTAGCAGGAAGGTTACGAGCGCGTTGACAGCTCGGATCATATTGCTGGTCCACCCTTCCGGTTCCCTCGTCATCCATTACGCGAAACGCCAATAGGGCTCACCCTCGCCACTCACCGCAAGAAGGTTAACAGCGATCCAACGTTTCACGGATGACAGCGCGTTGTCGTGTATTAGCGGACGCACGTCGCGACTCATTGCAAGACGATCGCTAATGGGGCCAGAAGTCACTCGTCGCCACGTGGCCGAGTAGTTTCGCTGTGTATTTCGTTACCAGTCGAGAAATCCTCGATCGTGCACGCTCGTGATTTATTGAAATATCCGTGTCATCGGAGAAAGGAGTGGAGTAAAGGGTGACTTTGTATCGAGCTTGTGGGAGCTTGCTGCTTCTTGTTTGCGATATAAGTGTATCTCCTTGGAGAATACTAGGGGTGAAAAATCCTCGTCTAGGTGCGTGTTTTTTTATTTGATAAGTGTTTGATTGATTATTCGTGAGAAGGTTTTTATTCAAGTACACATTTAAGACATATCTTTATGTGTTTATCGAGATAGCGTGCTAGAAAAAGAAAGAGAAAACTTAATTTCCGTTTTGATTAGAAAAATACTCTTGCATTTTTAAAATATACATATATTATTGATTCTTACAAAGGGGAGGAGAAGAAATTTTAGCGTCACGTGAGTGAAAGTGAACGACTACGGTGGTGACATTTGGAGTAACAATCGAGTGTCCCAAAATAAAGCTCAAAGTTCTCCGATTTCTCATCACGTTACAAAAGGTACATTTACAAAGAAAGGGGAAAGAAAAGTAAAAATTGTAAAGAATGAAAAAAATTTGTGGTATTTTAAAGCTATCGATAAGAAACGAAGGAGGACGTTGTTGCGTATCGCGATCCAGATGCGTCCACCGAACGGAGATCTTCCGATAGTGCAGGTATTCAGGTGATTACAATCCACACCCACGCGAAGCGACACGCTGCGCCCATATTACACGTGCACGCTAATCGGAATACGGACATTATACATATGGGCCGGAATAGGGACATTAGACACGTGCACGTGACCGTACGCATAGAATCTGTTCGTTGTCCGTAGTACAATCGCGATATGAATTACACGGAACAGCCGTGAAGAATGCGGATGCAACATCTTTATACGGATCTCCCCCCGGCCCCCCACCCCTCGCTTGAAAACGAACAGTCCAAGCAGACCGCGATTCATCATCCCCAATCTGGATTATTCATTGTCCTGGCTAATTCTGACGGGGTTCAACGCTGAATTAAATTGAATTCCTGAACATGTTGCACAGTGTTGTTTGAATCGTTTTCTCCGTCACTTGCTATTTTATTTATTCCTTCCTGTAGTCTAGTTCTTCTGGTTTCGGATCATCTGAAAGAGTTGAAGAACTTTTAGATGGAGGATTTTCACGATTTAATATTTTATTTAAAATTCGTATTCAAGGTTATATTGATACAGTCGAAATGTAAAAATAAGAGTAAAAAATGATTTTCTTAATTTTCGAAATCTCTGGTTCACGTTCCTTCAGTCCTATTTAAAACTTTCCTCGTGCTTTCTTTTGCTGTTACGTGATATATTTGAAAGTGAATCTTGAAGTTTTCAAAACTTTCGCAGTTATGTTTATTTTAAACAGCTACAATATCGAAATAGAATATATAAACAGATATATGTAAATATATCTTACGAATAATACATTGAGAAACAACTCAAAGTTTATTCCATAAAGGAACAGACGTTTAGTAAGTGATTAACAGGATTTATTGGAAGACGATGGCGTTCTTAGTTGGACATTGTCGAGGCTAGTTTTATTGCGCACGGTTTATTACTACATGAAATCTTCCGTTTCCATTTTCCGGTCTCTCGGAGCAAACGCGATTTTCGAGCCCGGGAATATGTATTCCCCCTCGTTCCTTTTCGCCGAGGCATCGTCAAGGTAACAGCACGGTTTCCTGCTCACTGATCGCCGACAAAAGTGTACGTCGAGAGAACCCCTTTTCGACAACGATCCGGTAAACGACGAATCGGCTTTCTCCGACAATGCGGTTGTCACGGGTTTCATGGGATTAACATTTGTTAATATCACGCAGTTTTTCAGTAAAAAAAAAAAAGAAAGAAAAAAAGAGAAAAAAGGGAGAAAGGAACGAATGAAAGAAAAAGGGAAACGGGAAAGGGGAAAAAATACCAGTCAACGTCTGTTCCACAGTATTTTCGTTTCCTCGTCGTTGCCTCTGCTGCAAATGGCGCTTGTAAGAAATACAAATGATACACCAGATATGTGTATTTACGGAAGCATTGTGTGTCTGGTGTGATTTCATTGATTTAATAAAAGGGACATTCTTTACTTCTTTCTAGAATTGATGCAAACGAAGATATTTGTAGTACCGCACATGTCGAGCCATGTTATATTGAAGACGGTTGGTTATTAATCATTAGAAGCAAATTTCATTAAGTTCCTGCCAACAAGTTAAAATTATATAAGACTGCGGATTTTTATTGTATTTGTATATTTATAGAAACTTTGAAACTGCAAGTGTGCAAGTACAAAGTTAAACACTTTTTATAATATCTGGCCTATTGACATTGGTTTTGTTTCTGCAATTACATCGAATTATTCTCGAGAATATAAATTTACGCAGTCTATTAACGACATTGAAAATAAAATTCAAATATCTCAAATCCTATTCAACTACGCAATAATTAAAATACTAGAATCAAAGAGAAAGAGAGCGAGAAAGGGAATATTCCAACGTGAAGGAAAATTCAATACAGAATCAATAGGAGAATTAAATCAGGACGATGATCGAAGAAGCTCGATGAAAAATAAGAGACGCGCAGTCGTTTCTTTCGGCCGATCGATTAAACAAACCTGATAAATTATGCGGAAGCTCTACCCGGACAGCTACGTCCCCTCACTTCTTCGTTGTCTCTATCCATATATATTGTGTATATAAAAAAAAAAATATATATATATACACACACACACAACGGACGACAATCGACAAAAACTGACGGCGGAACGAGCGGCCATTGTAGGTAGCGGAGTGGAGACAGTAAACAGCCATTGTACGAAGCACAATGTGTTACTCCGTTGCTTCGATTCCTTTTTGCGTCAGAATCCTATACCTGTTCCCTTCGATCCACGTCCCCTCGTTCCTTCCTCTTTCGGCCTTGCTCCGCTGCTGATTTTGTCGCTGGACAAAACGATCCTTTCTGATAACGCGTGTCCTCATCCCGTGGCACGACGAACGAAAATTATTTGGTCAAACGGTACAAAACGCTAATGGACCCACTTCACTTGTCCCGTTTGCCCGTCTGACGTATTGTAATTAGAATGGAGAAGGTATTCGGAGTGGTTTCTGGGATGCTTGATTAATTGAGCTTTAATTTGCGACACTGTCTTGGTTGTTGTACGTTGTTACACTTCACAGATTCTATTGAAATTATTGTTAAATTTTTGGTTCTACGATCAATTTGTGTTTCATTTCATGCTTTCAATAACACGTTGGTAAATACTATCTTTTTAGTATAAATTAAATACTTGTAATTGTTTGCAAATCTTATTTTATTTATCACATATGCGTTATATAAATATGTGCTTTGTAAATAAGTATAAGTATAAATTATAAGTGGCATACTGAATAAAGTAGAATTTTTTAAAGTTTTTCTATATAAGAAATTGTCTTAATATTTATGTCTGATGCTATAATTGTTATGTTTTTTATATAGGTAATATTTGTGAATATTAATGATAAATAAAATATAGGGTTAACTGTTTAAAATCATTGATCAAGTAATTTCATTTCTCCGGGAGTTAGATATGTATGCTGATTCAATAGAATCTTGTGTGTTCAGGAGAATGAGTCTGCTTAGTCAGACACGCTCGCATTCTGTAAACACATATTGTGTCTCTCTACATATGGGTCATTCTACTTAATCACTAGTAGTTTCGTATATAGTAGCTACATTCCTGTGAAATTCATTCATTTGAACGAAGAGTTGATTTTCTGTTGATATTTGTTTAAATAAACTTCTGTTGATTGATTTTATACATCTCAGTAAGATTCTTTTTTATTATACAATATATGAATGAAAAATTGTAAGTAGTGTGCCACAATATAAATGAATGACACAATCTAATATATTCTTTAATGAATCGAAGAAGAAGGTCCCACAAATTTAAACTGATAAAACCAAAGGGAATGAAATTTCCTCGAAATCTTCTGTTTTCAGAAATGTCCTCAATATTTTAATACTTATTTACTCAAAAACGTAAAGAAACATCTATGCAGCATAATTAATAAAAGAAACTGAGACATCGTTAATCTCTAAACGTTTTTTCACACAGTATCCCCCGTGAAATTTAATTTTCGAGCGAGGGGGCGAAAGAAAAGGGGGGAGGGCCCCTTGAAGCGCATAAAAATCACAGGATCAAAACACACACTCGAGTGAGGGACGCGTGGGGCGGCGGTGTCAGTGGCTCGGCGGGATCACGAACAACCATTCGTTATCCTTGCACAATGGCCCGTACAATGGGGACTGGTTTTCGCGCACGCTTATGACGTATTATGGGAGAAAAGCGGAAATGTATGTTTTACCCCAGTTTTCCCCCGTTTAGTGGCATTTAGTTCGCTCCACTGGCTCGTATTTATTTTTTTCCCTCCCCTCCGTGCTTCCTAACCGTTGTCTCTGTTCGTTTCAATTCGTTACGACCAAAAATCTCTTCCCTTCTCTCTCTCTCTCTCTCTCTCTCTCTCTCTCTCTCTCTCTCTCTCTCTGTATGGTTTACCCCGTGAATAAGCTGCTCTACCTCGGACGCTGACATTTATCATTCGAGACTACACGACACCGTTGGCATCGTTGTCGCTCGATATTATGGCTGTTAACGTGGACGTAATGGCATTATCTCGCCATTGTTCGACCACCGGCAGAATGGAATGGGAAAGAAGGGTGGGGGTCTGGCTAATTTGTGAAAATCAGACCGTTGATGTTTTAGTAATCGCTCATCGTTAGAGTAACCGTGGCATTTTTCTTACGAGTAGATAAATTTGATTTTTTATGGAAATATATATAAATTTTTTTTACGAATTATTGAATGCTCTTTGAGGAAGAAGAGAAGATATCAACAAATTATAATGGATGTAATAGATTGTGGATGTTAATGTATTTTTTGAGATCTATAGAATATATATATATATATATATATATATATATATATATATATATATATATATGTAATATACAGAAATATATAAAATACCCAAAACAAATGTTTAAATTTCTTCAATTCGGTTCATAAAAATATAAAAGTGCATCGAATTATTCAGACACTTCAATTTTAGACTCGAAAGATTTAATTACATGAAAGACATCAGTTATATTATAGAATTGAATTGAAATTGCAACTTTTACGGACTTACACAGGCCAACTCTATGACAACATCATTCCTCATCACTATATATACACTTACGTACACCGATCGTGAAACCTGCCGATAAAACGAAATATCCAATTCCACGCGAACCGACGACATTCTTAAAATTCGGAATCCGCGCGGACAAAGGGGAGAGACGCAAAAGAAAAAGGAGAAAGCAAGGAAGCTTGTCGCCCGGAAGCAAGGGATGTCTATCCGCGATCTAATGACCAAACGACAATGACGAGAGAAAGGCTTCTTGCCCGGTGTCAATTAACGGAGCGGCGACGAAAGGCGCAGCACGAAAGAGTTTCGGCTCGTTTCAACGAAGTTCGACGGTCGGAGAGGCCTCCGCTCGCCGCGCCGCCCGCACAGCGGCCAGAAAAGACGCGGAACAATGGCAGCCAGCGCGGCGGTACAAGCCACTAATTATAAATCCATTGTTACGCTCATTTTTTCGCCTGGCGTCCTTCCTGCACGTTCCTGAAGAGGAAAACCGAACGACAGAAGAGAACAAGACAGAGAGAAAGAGAGAGAGAGAGAGAGCCCATTCTCTGTGCGCCGCCTGGTAGCCGTCGTAATGCCGGCATTGTCTCGCCATTGTCGCGACATTGTCGCACGATAAAGCGCGAAGACAAAGCCGATCCACAAAGGTCCTGCCTCGCGTAACAAGCCGTCTTTGTCTTTTCTCCGTTGCACCGTCTTCATCCTTCCTTCGCCACTCTCCCCTTTCTGCCCCCCTGTTTCCAGCCACCGGCTCCAGCACTGCTCATCGAAGCCAGCCTATTTTCTACCAGTTACTTCCGCCTCCGCTTTTTCTTCTCCGTCCAGAGCCACGTTCGACAGGGCGTTGCTCTCTTGCCGATTCGCTTCGTTGGCTGGTGAACGATGTTGTCGAATGGGCACGCTTACGTTGTTTTTCAGTCAGTGGTGTTTCTTTTCTTTTTTTTTTTTTTTTTTTTTTCTTGAGAATTCTAATGGAATTATTAATTTCGAACTGTTTCCTAACAGATTGAGTATTTTCACGCGTTTGCGAGGAATTTAATGAATGTAAAAATACGAAAGATTGAAATAATGATTGTCTGAAGTGATATTCACTATAGAACGACACTTGACGTTTGAACTACTTATAATGTTAATTTATCATTTTTTTCTAAATGAGTATTTTTTTTTTTGCGCTTACTTAAACAAAATCGTCTTACTTAAACAAAATACATTTTATTCCCTATACAATTCGCTTTAAACAAAATTATTCTCTTCACTCTACTATGATTTTATCCTGAAACTACTTCAACCTAAATGCTTGACTCTTCAATTCCCATTCCCCCCCCCCCCCCCCCTCGAGTACCAAAATCCCTTACCACGCCTAAGATTCTAAATCCAATTCATCAATTACATTAGATTCCGCCAATTACTCCAACAATTAGAAGAATTAAATCAAACGAACCGAACCATTTGTCTCTATGAAGTAATAGCACCGTGACGAAGACGGAGCACGCGCAATCGATTATTCCGATATAAAAGATAAGTTTACGGGACAGGCAGTGGGGTAGAGCGATGAGGAATATCAGTAATGGTAGACATCGGACCTGCTTGCTGCTACGAGAGAGAGCCAGCTACCCCACGTCCCTATCAGCCCGATAACGAGTTAGCGTTCGTAGTGTTGTATGGTTGGCTTCAATGTGCCACGACAATGTAGCCAACGTTCAGGCATTCAGCGGTAGACAATGCCGGGAACATAATGTCATAATGGAGCTAGGACCCACCAAGAACAGAGAGAAGGAACGAGGGAGGAGAGAGAGAGAGAGAGAGAGAGAGAGAGAAAGAAGAAGAGAGAAACGGATGAAAAGATGAGATGAGAGAACGGCCGGCTCTCGCAAGAATAACAGAAGTCGAGAAAAAGGGTTGCCGGGGATAAAAGGTGGGGTGAAGTCCTCCAGGGTTGGAAAAACTAAGTTTCGTTAACTGTCCATGACTGAGAATACTCGTCCTCGCCTGGAGGATCCTGGAGTGAGCCAACCCTTCGAATATGCTACGCTAATTTCTCGATCGTTATCGTTTGCCTTTCCGATGTTTAATAAGCTGAAAATTAACTGTTAATCGTGGACTTACTCGTGGCGAACAATTATCCTCCTGTTCAATTAGAATAATCTAATGATGATCAATTTGTAATTTTTCGTGGAAATCATGTAGTCTTGTAATCTTGCGCATTTTCTTGGGAAAATTTTCTTCATTAATCTTGGGAATTTGAATAATTTTTTGAAACATAGTGACTGATAATTCATATCTTTTATATTACGCATTTTTTTGGAATAAATTTTGTACATTGATCTTGGGTCGATTGAACGAAATGAAACTGAGTCTAGTAAGTGTAAGATTAAATCAATACTCGTACGCAAAAATTTATATTTTACTGTAATTACTGTAGATATATACGAAAAGTGAAATAAATATATTTTGTACAATTCCGAAAAATGGGATAGGTACATAAACAAATTAACTTTTATCTCCACCTATTATATCCTCGTATCTAATTTTCTTTATACTTCCAATCTATTACTCCAAATATCTCTGATCTAACGCTTTAAGAATCATTATAGCACCAGACACCTCATCAGAAGCCATCGTCGTCCTGTCTCTTCCACGTTATATAACAATTTCGAGCATTAGGATCTCTCGACTAGAGTACCCGCCTAATTGTCATTGTCGTAAGTAAACCACCCTCTCTCTGTCGAAGACCGATAAGAGGCTGCCAGCGACTGGCAGCGGCCATTAATGATCCACCTTAGCCAACCCTCCGGCCTCTGTGTGTTCTCGATCGTCGATGAAAATCGGGGCAACTATAAAAGCGGGCTGAAATCGCGCGACGACGTCGACCGCGGGATTCGTTTCTCTCTATAGCTGCCCCCATCCCTCTACCCCGCGTTCGAGCTTCGCTATATAGTCCGCGTGTTACGGGTATAAAATGGGGGATGATTAAAATAACGAGGCTGCGAGGAGGGTGTCCTCTAGAGATCCCCTGCTAGTCACTGACTAGCGGGTGACTGAGGGGGCAAAAGGGGGTTGAGTCGCGTTACGAATCGAGGTGGTGATGGAAACGGGCGAAGGGTAGGGAGAGGGGGAGGAGGAGGGGGGCGGCGGTGATATTGTGCTGAAACAATGTGGCGCCCGACGCCCCTGTCGGTGGTACCTCGTACTGGCGAGCACAACATCAATTGACGCCCTTGCACCGACTCTAAACCTCCACCCGCCACCCTCTCTGCCACCGTCCCCTTGGCTAGACTCACGGCTGGAGAGGATGGATAAGGAGGATGATGTCGCCTGCATCAATGGTCACCTTGCTGCGGGCTTGAAACTACCGTTGGGAAGTCTTAGCAGGCATACGGTGGAGGAGGAGGGGGGAGGGTGGTTTCTACCATCTGATGGAACAGATGCATTGTATGAGGGAAGGTATAAGACGAAGAGTGATTTTTTTTGGAATGGTTGCTTGAGGTAGGATTTTTTTGTGCAACGTTAGTTTCGAGGAAGGAGAATCTTTGTTAAGAGATAGCTGACGTGGAAGATATAGTTGGTTGAGAAATATGGGAATGTTTCTTGATGTGTGAAATGCGAATGTATACTTGGATTTGTTTTGTGCAAGTTCTGAGGGTGGAATCTTTCTTGAGGGGCAGATGATGTGGGACATACAGTTGATTGAAAGATATCAGGATGTTTCTCCATATTTTGAATTGCTGTTCAAATAATAGTGTGAGTGTAGATTTTTTAAAATGTAAAAAAAGAAGGTGGATTTTCTTTAAAGAAATAGGTGATATAGACATAGGATACACTGAAGTTTCTTTTTACTTAAAGTAAGATTTGATAAAGAAGGAACTTTCCTTAAGAGACTGAGATGACATGGATGTAATTGGCTGAAAAATATGGAGATGTTTCTTAACATTTTCAATGAGAGAAATATGAAATGGAATGTAATTTGCAAATCTTGTACATCTAATATATCTTCCGCGAGATGGTACTTCTAAATTAAAATTTTTAATTCTCGGCGATGTTGTGCTCCATGTAACGAACGTTTGATCGTTGAATGAAAGGATAGTTGAGAATTTTCTGAATAATTTTGAAACTTTCTGCGATAACCGCGTAATTAAAGATCTCAACAAACTTTCGCTAGCGAGCCTGTGGATGCGATCGTTGGTTTTTTCGTCGTTCCCTCGAGTACACGCGACGAGTAGATATTCCCGTGCCATTTCTCTCGTGGAAAGTCTCATTACGTTCGGCGAGATGGATGAATCTCGTTATACGACTGCGAAAACCATCTAGCAGGAAGGTCGTAAATAGATTAAATTCGACACCCTGAAATTCGCCTGTATAATCTGTGAAAGCGCGTTGGCTTGTTAAGAGGATTATATTATTAATCGAACAAAGAGCTTCTTCTTTCCTTAATCGACTTACAGATTTCGTTGAACATCTAATGCAAATAAAATCGTACGAAATTAACGTTATAAAATATTTAATAATCCCTTGAATAACTGGCGTAAGTGGCTTCTTAACAAATCTCCAAATCCATTACCTTTTAATTTATCGCCGAGGATTTTCATTGAATCTTGCTTGCTCCCTCAACCATCTTTAGAATTTAATTGCAAGATCATGGATAAATCAACCTGCGATTAAATTCATTTTCGATGAGAGTCGATGTGCAATCGTATAGCTATACGCTTGAAATTATTAAACTCCAAAGAGCTTTTCCGTTCGTCTCTTATCCTCTAAATAAATAATGCACCACTTATAAATTGGAAAGATTAAACACACGCTACTCCCATTACAATTTTTCTTAATCCGTCAAAAGATAAAAAAACAACAACGTGATGACTCAAATCTTATCCAAATCTCAATATCCTTTTCGTCAACTGCTCAATCAATAGCTCAATAGACAAACCGCAGCACGTACCCCTCGTGACACACGCGGTGCATTCGACGCGGATCATCAGACAGAGTGTCCAGAAAATCTTGAAAACCACCCCGTGGTTGACGCGGGTCTCGCGTCAAGCATCCGGGGGTGGCATTTCTCTCCGGAGAACGTCTCATTACGCGCGGCGAGACGAATGGATCTCGTTACGATTACGGGAGGGGAGGGGGGAGGGGGGAGGGGGTGGTGAGAGTGAAATCGTCGTCGGTCGCCTGCCAACAGAATGGACGACGAGCGACGTAACCAACGTTATTTTTTTTTCTTTCTCTCCTTCTTTTTTTTTTCTCCTCCTCCTCCTCTTGCTACCCACTGACAGAGGCGGCAGGGAGAAGAAGAGATCGGTCGCGCAGGGGTGGCGCGACACAGGGCGAGGCGAGACGAGGATCGGGCAGGGGAGAAATAATTTAAAAGCTGAATTGAATTTTTCGTCCTCGGAGTCTTTCGTTCGGGCATTGGGAGGCGGACAATGGCTCAATGGCGATGTATCAAGGAAAGTCGACTCGCGGGAGAGGCCAGCATTGTATCGGCCTTTCCTCGTGCCTCCCTGCCTCTATCCAGCCGGCACACATTCACCCAAACATCGACGCTTTCACTCGCGTCCGCTGCCTTCTTGCTTCTCGGTTCCTCGATGCAGGTCCGCGCCGTTGCACGCCACCCTCTGCCCCTCTCTCGGGCAACCCCTGATCCTGCGGCCGTGCTACATTCAGATATATCCGCTCGTGATATTCGAATACGTAGAATACGTAGAGGGAGTGGCAGCAAGGATGCACGTTTATGACCGTAGGTGGTATAACTGGTCCGCTCGCTGTATAATATACTGATAACCGTATAACGTCACAGGACATTGGTTTGATTCTACCAAGATTCATAGATAGGAGAATGTTGTTGTGAATCGGGGGAATTGTGAGTTGGTAGAGAGGTAGGTTAATGGCGTAGTTTGTATAAGGTTCACGTGAACGCTGAGGAAGTATTTAGAACACTCGATATTTTGACGAGATATTAGGGACAGTTGCGAAGGTGCTCTCGTAGTTCGTAGGAAAATAGTAGCAGAGTTCTTAAAGGGGCTGTATTTTCGTCTACGATGGATCTACGAGTCGATACACATATCTTGATCTCGTTCAATATGTTAATCAATTCATATTTTAATAAAAATTTCGATGTGCAATTGAAATAGGCAACATTTCTCTCGCATCTTCCTCAAAGCTCGGAAAGCACTTTCTAGTGATAGGAAAATTAAAAGAATAATTATCCGAATGTAACGCGCGGAGTAATAAACGAATGAGTTTCAATGAGCCTACTCTAGGAAATATCCTTCCTGTCAGGAATGTGAAAGCCATTCACCCGCTTTAAGCAAATTCAGAACAAACATTTACATCTCGCGATATTAAAATTCACTCCTGCTGACGGTTCAAGGATTCGAATAAATACTGCCGCTACATCCTGTGATTCTTCTTCGATCTAGCTGACGGGACTCGAAGAGAGCCCCCTGGTTCCGCCCTTACCGAACCGAGGAAGGAACAGGAGGGGCCAGCCATTCGTCTTCGTAGAACAAAGTGCGGCGATCTACTTTCCTGACCGAATGCGAATCCGATGCAAATCCTACGGTGGATCACGACAATAGGCAACCTAGCGATATGGTAATGTCCTCCCACGTCGATTCCCCGACTTGATCGACTCTGTACGTGAGCGGCGAGCGTGTGCGTGCACACGCGTTTTCTCTCTGTTATACCAGCGGCCCGTGAGAAGGGTTTGTTGGAAGAGATTGCGAACTCGATACCGGTCGTATACGTGAATATTGCGTTGCATTGATAATGCAACATTGTGTCGGTGCGCAGATATGCACGATGAAGATCGTCGATGCATTCGACCGCGTCCTGCCGCGAATAAACGCTCAAGCAAAGGAAATTGATGCCTCGGATTTACTTGCGATACAGCTACCCACTTACGCAATTGAAGCTTTGTCATCTATTCAGAAGTTTTTGTGTATTCATCGCCGCTGATACGCAAGTATATTCCCTTGATTTAGCACTTAAAATTTATTCCCTTCGAATCACAAGCGTGCACATCTTCGAACGTACAAAGTATTTCGTAAGCAACGCGACCATAGTGGTTTCTCCATGATTCTATTTACTTCTATTTTTTGAAAACTCGAATCTATTCCGTTTTCAGACTCGTAAACTTTTAGATCAAGATTGTATAGGCGTGTATCCTGTTGTCCAAATTGAACTTTGATTAGATAAGAAAATTTGAAGCTTCGTATTTCCTAAATAAATTCAGAGCTGGCTAACTGGCGGTCAGCGGGTCCCTGCCCCTACTCTTTCCTGGTTGTTAGCTCTACCCCCTCCACTGCATCGGTGCACTGGAGGGGATAGCGCTAGCGGTCAGGAAAGTAGGGGCAAAGGTCCGCAAGCCGCCAGTTAGCCGACTTTGACTTAAAACTACCCTTATTAATTTCGCATGGATCATTCAGTGTAATCGTTTCAGTATAAAAAACATCTCTGACGTCGTCGTTGATAAAAGTTACTAAAGTTTCCTACAGAACATCCAATTTAAACCAATCCGAAAGATTCATCGATTTAATTAACAGTTTCTCCCACACATTAGCGCGCATTACCGTGGAACAAAGGGCGCGAAAGAATTAGAGGACGAGAGGGAGTGTATAACTTTTCATTCGATCCAGCAGCGTGTGCACCGGCTGTCCCGTTCATCCCTTTATCATCCCTAGTTTCTCCTCTTCTTTCCCTCTTTGGCCGATACCGTCTCGCGCCCGCGCGAAGAGGCGAGAGATCCGGCCACGGAAACGTACAAAGGGTGGAGACAAAGGGAAGCGCCGCCCTCGAGATACTGGAACAATGGTGGCGAAACAATGAGCCGATGCTGGAAATTTAACCGATGATCGAAAGTGTCCCCCAAGCTTCGTCGTTCAACCAACTATTTTCCATCGAGCCCTGTCCCCGCTCGATAATGCCCGCTTTCTTTTCGTCGCCAACCCCTGTCTCGCGCTCGCGCGCGCGCGCTTTTTTTTCTTTCTCCTCTTCAGGCCGAATTAATTAGTCCGAGGAACTAATAGGTCTCCGCCGGATGAACGCGGTTCGCGCGTGCCGGATCGTTAAAGGGCGAATTTATCGCACAGCCCTCGGCCATTATTTTCAAACCAAACACACGATTGTTTCCAGCGGTGAATTTTGATAACGAATTCTTTTAACGAATGGGACTCTATTCGTTGCTGTCGCGAATATTGAGTAGGTCCTTTTTTTCTTTTTCTACGAAGGAATTTTATAAAAATTTTGCTGCTGGCATTACATGTAGCGTTGACTTTATTGTCTAGTCTAGAAGCAACGCGGTTGTTTTATTATTATAAATCAATAAAATGAGAGACTTTCGAATCATTCGAACATTTGTCTTACATCTGAACTCACCCTCTGCGTATATATTGTAGCATTTTAATTAATTAAATCTGTATTATTTAGTGTCATAAAATTACAAAACTGCATAGCAGTCCTTAAAAATTCGCAGTTTTAAATTGACAATACCTGGAGCGTGGAGCCACGATTATGGTTGCAAGGCGTGAACTCTCTGCTCTCGCCGTGTGGATCTAGCGAAACTTTTTCTTTGAAAAAGCGAATTTATTCTCGAGTTGGAGCGGCGAACGGGAGAAAGTGAGGGGTGAGGGGGAGGAGAAAGAGAGAAAAAAATAAACAGAAAGCCGAGCCGGATGTTACGATAGTCGAGTATCGGTAGCCGGTCAGTCCCTTGAAAAGAGTCAGTTTAATGGAGATCGAGTGTTTATGAGAGGGCTCGGGCGAGAGGGTCCGCAGAGACAGAGGGAGAGCGCGGATGAAGGAAGGAGGATACGCGTGGCAAAGTTGCCCGCCGAACCGGAACTCGAGAGCATACCCCCGCGTTGCTTCTGTACCGGCTGGTCCGAGCTAGTCCGATAAAAACTGTCAAACCTCCACCAACTCCCACGTGAAAAAAAAAAAAAAAAAAAAACGTACACAGCCGTGTGAATGAACGAGCTCAGAAACGTACTTTTGTTCATCTATTCTCTTCCAGCAAACGTTCGGCGTAAATCAGCCCCCTGAAATTGAGGAAATTCATTTTCTACGAACTACAGTATATACAACGAAGAGCATAACTATATATCGACGACAATGGAAAATTAATATCGATGATTTAAATTAATATAGCTTCGTAAAGAAAAGGTCATCGCACGATTAAACAGTTTTAAATCGTGAGGCCTCTACTTCGATAACCGCGAGCTCACTTTTATGTGTAGCATCGAAAATTGTAAAAATTCAAATGCGTGTAAAAATATTGAAAGATACTTTTTCATCACTAAATTCATTATGGTCTTGAAGATTGAAATTTTACTCTTTACCAGCCTACACGTCTTTAAAACTCATTGTACGATTTCTTTTCACCATTTTATTGAACTTCGAACATTAGGATTAAATGACAAACTGTTAGGATTTCTTGAATTATTGTCATTTAACCTTTTATTCAACGTTATATGGTGGAAAAGAATCGTATAACATAAAGTTTTAGGGGGTTGTTGATTTCAATGTTTAAAATAATGATGGATCTAGTTACGAACAAGATTTTTTTAATATTCTTACATGTACGTTTGTAATTTTACAAAGTTGTATTTGTTTAAATTACGGACAATTTTTCATTATCATTGGTACAATTATACTCTTTACTGTAAGTTATTTTAAGGAAGTGTCCTTCGTTTTTACAATGTTAGATAAAATGACATTAGAATTACTAGAACAATTACAATTGGCAATTTGCACTTTTCAGAGACTTGAATAATTCTCGACATAATCTGTGAATAAAGGTTTGTTTCTAACTTACATGTATCAGTCATTGATTTCGATTTATCAATTTCCTCGTAACATCTTTCGTTAAAACGAGTACGCAGATATCTTTCGCCAAATGAAAGAAAAATTTCTGGGTCGATAATTCTGCCAAATTTTCTTTCAGTAGCTTCTTTGTCGCAAGAGGGCGTCGAAATGATCAGTCCCGGCCTAGCAAGCGAGCGCGAGCCTCTTCAACCCCTTCTCTTGGCAGAATTCTGTTTGGAAGCTGCCGGGAATAATGACGAGCATCCCCGGGGAATCGAATGGAAGAAAGAGCGCTCCGAAATCAACCGCGGTTTTCGTTACTCCAAACACAGAGACCGAAGGTCTCTCCGGCGAAAGGGAGCACCCCCTCGTGATTCCTAATCAGAGATCAGTCCACCGCAACGACGAAGACTATCGACGAGACGTCTACGACGACGACGTCGGTGGCAGCGACGACGTGAACGACAAAGCGGCGACAATGCCAGGCAGGAAGACGACGAGAGAGGACCGGGGGCACCCCCGTGACATCGCACAAAGCGGCGCACGATGTGTGTTCGTTGTACAGGCGCGTTTGTACAAATGCAAAGGCGGGCAGGCGAACACGTGAAATCGATTTCAAGCAAATAATCGGATACTCGGTTCAGGGGCGGCTACGAGACTACGTTTTGCATCTATGTATGTCGCTTGCCTGTATCTTTCTATACGTATACACGTTTGCACATACACACGTAAGCTTGTACGTGCATGTACATGTACGCGATACGTACCTGTACGTGAAAGAAGGAGGAGTGGTGGGTGAGTGGGTGGCAGCGGAGAAGGTTGGAGGAAGAAGAGAAGTCTCCGGGTTCGGGACGGGGAGAAAACGGTGGAGGAAGAAGAAGAAGTAGGAGGAGGAGGAGGAGCGTAGTCGTATAATTCAGAATCGACAAAGCGGCAGATTATGGAAATAGAGTCCCTGAGTCGGAGACAGAGTTTTCTCTCTTTAGATCGGGCCCTTTCTGTCTATCCAACATCTTCTCCTCCACCTACAAACCACCGTCCCTCTCGCTTGCTCGCGTTGCTCGCGTTGGAAGCCCGTATGGTGTTACCATGACGACCATTGTGCCACACTCTCTTCCACCTCCACCTTCACTCCACCTTCACGGGTTTCCCCTCTGCTTCCTCCACCAACTCGTCAAGCTCCCAGCACAGCGCCTCCACCAACAGACCTTTCCCCCTCTCTTGCCAGCGACTACAGCGCCACCGTTCCCGCCCCCCTCTTAGCCACCCAACAACCGATCCAGCAACCCCACCGTGTGTACCTCATCTCTCTAACGACTTGTTGTTAATGTTGTATCAACTCACCCTGCAAACAGCCTTCGTCTCTCACTCTGTCTCTTTCTCTCTTTTCCTCGTTCGAGCTCCTTCTATTTTTGTCTCTCTCTTACTTTCGCTGGGTATCTCCTACCCTCTCCGCTGTGTCTTCTCCCCTTTCTCTCCATCTTGCTTTCCTTCAACCCTGCCCTTCCTTTCTCTCTCTCTCTCTCTCTCTTTCTCTCGTCCCGGTCTCGTCTGCAAACCAACCAGCTGGTTATGCGCGCTCGCTCGCGAAGCAAGTTGAGCGTGTGCACGAGCAAGGGTGGCGTGGGGGTGGACTTTTTAGAAGGCGTAACTGGTGTTCGGATTTTTCAGGCGTCAGGTTCTTCTACCATCCCAGAAGTTTTCGGGGGTTTTGTAGTTCCATTATTCCGTTACGAAACATGCTTCTTTTTCGTACATTGCGCTGCTGCTCCTCTGTTTCCGGAATGGAGTGGGCGCGAGCGTAACCAAAGCGCCCTTTTGCTGGATGCATTTAAGGCGCTTTCGATATCGAGAAAGATGTTTAGTTTGGCGCCTTCTACTTTTTTAATAATATTACTTGTTCAAGTAACGATGGGAGTATTGTTTGTTCAAGAGGAAGACCTTTGGCAAAGATCACACGTTCCATTCCGTTCAATTAATTTTTTAATTCGTGAAATTATTTGAATTGAAACTTCAAATTAAAAAGTTGTAATATCGCCAGAAGTGTAAAATTGATAATTCTTCTTTTGATGAAGATTTTGAGAATAAAATAAACGTTCAAGCAAGTGTTTGAATTTTCCCAAGGTGTACAAACATCTCTAATTTATCAACAATAAATTTATTTCCTCTCCATCGTAGGTAACGAATGTTCTTTTCATTGAAATTGCATTCAATTATCATGTGAAATTTGGAATTTTTATTAAAATTTCGTGAACGAAACTATGACGACATTGTCTAAGACTCTTCTACTTGCTATGGATTACGTCATCTCGTCGGGAATAATTTGTCAAGAGGTTGCAAGGACAGAGAACGCCGAGTCCGCATGATTCTACGGTACGCGGCCTCCTTTTCAGAAAATCGGCCACGAGAAAAAAAGATCACAGCACGTCAATATAATTAATGATTCATCTGGTTGTTTCAGTCACGACGAAGGGAAGACGGACTCGCTGGTTCTTGCAACTGGTCCTCCGGAAAAACATCGTTTACTGGCATGACGTTGGCAGAGAGACTTCGATTCCCACGTGCGCCACGAATATTCGGTGCTCGGGGAATATCTACGAGTACCTTTCATTTTAAAAACAGCATAAACTTCTGAATATATATTTAAGCTTATTGACAATTTCAATTATATTGACATAACGTCATTCTAATTCTCAATTTCACGTTCGTGTTACATGTTACACTTATTTTTTCATCCCCTTTCTCTCAAACCTATTGACGTCAATATCCTCAATGAACGGTTCTGTATATTCTATTCAAATCAATATGTTCGGCAAACATATTGTCAATATGTATTTATTTAGTGATTTTAAAAACGTGGATGTAATGTTTGATCATGCTTAAAACCAGTGTCACAATGAAGCTCTGTTCTTCGTTTCGATCTCCAAAAGATTTATTCACTTTACCTGCTACTTTCTTTTTAGATTGCCAGCAGTGCTACGTAAATCACTTGGAAATTGCAACTGAAGGCCAAATTACCAAAAAAAAAAAAAATTCATCAATTACATTCTCTGAAAATTTTTAATAAAAGTAATATTAGCAAAACTTCAATTTTAAGTGAGGAAATATTTTCGGAGTCGAGGTGATCGACATCGATGAATTTGACCATTGTGGCATTTCACGTAGCTTATACCGTAACCGAAGGAATCAATTTAATACAAAAACATTTCATTTGACTACCTCCAAACTGTGTTACCAATAAATGCAACACAAAAGTATAAAGTATAGTTATATACAAGTACACCGATATCAGTCCAAAGCCAATTGCACCAGCGAACAACACACGAGCCAACAGTAACAAAACCCAGTTCAGCGACTAATCGTTCGTCGGCGTCGCGACGTCAAACGTCGATAGACCGTTGTCGCGTTTCTCGCTTCCTTCGGTTCGAGGGAACGCGGTCGTACATCGAGTCGCATCCGGGCGAATGTAATCGCGCCAGTGTACGCCGACAATGAGCGCAGTTAGCGTACACGGTGCATCAGGATGCCGGTACACGCGCGCTGGAACGGAGACAGGGAGCCGAAGACAAACGGCGAATGAGGAGAAAGACAGAGATGAAAAGGGAGAAAGACGCGGTAACGGCGTCGTCGTCGTCGTCGTCGTCGGCGTTACATTATATAATGACACAGAACGGATTAATCCTAGCGGCGGCGTCGCGGCGGCAACTCGGCCAGCATAATAGATATGCTCTTTCTTTGTTTCGTCCGTTCATAATGGCCGCGCCTCGCAAGAAAACGCGGAACACGGAGCATTATGCACTCCGCCGAGACGAACCAGAATAAACCGGGTCTGAATAGCTCTCTGAGTTTGTTTCCTTTCCTATTCCCTCCCTCCCCCCCTCCTCCCCCCGCCGTTCCACCTTTCTTTCTTTTCTCTCCTTTCTCCACGCTCTTTCTTTCCCCCTATTCTCCTCTCTTCTCCACTTCGCTTTTCTTCGTGCCACCCATCCGCCGTTCTTTCACCATCCCCCGTTTCAACGAAGATGCACAGCGGCTTGATTTCGTTCTTTGCCGTCTTTGTCTCGTCTTCTGATCGATTGCTAAGTTTTTCGAGATTGAGGTAGGGTCGGCCATTCTTTTCGTCGGCCGTTGCGATCGGCGGATAATTATTACGGATGATATCGATACTGGATGTTTGATATATTTCTTTGGAGAAAGAAGGGGTAGATAATTGAAGATACTTGTACCATACTAGAGTATCTTTAATAGATTTTTAACAGATCTGTTGTGGGAAGAATTTCTGTTTCTACAGAGAATAGGGTAGATATGAGATCAAGGGGTGGGATCGACAAGCGAAATATTCCATAATATGTATGAGATATATACGAAGATGAAAATCGAAATAAATAAATAAAGGATCGAATATGTGGTTCTACGCCGAACATTTTGTTCCTCTGCATGCGTGCTTTCGTACGGATCTATGGTTCAAAGGACGATCTTCTTAACGACCGTATCAATTCGCATTTTCTCCCATTCACGCGCCTCTTAATCCTCGACGCGGCGGTGCACAACGGTCCTGGGTCCTTCTTCAGGATTTTTATGCCTAGTCTCACCGCAAGCTATATCCACGACAACCGACATAAATCGTCGCGCGCGTCGACTTACTTTGAAACGACGCATATGACTCCGGGGATCGTGAATGTGTCGAGTCTATTTTAGAAATGAACGATAACGGGTGGTTAATAAGTGATGGAAGATTTCAAGGTGATAAAATTAGAATTAATGGAAAGAGGAGTGGAAATTTGAATATTGTACTTTTACAATCACGAACGATTGTTAGAGTAAATTAAAAAAAAAATTTATATAAATATTATCGCATGAAAAGAGGTAGCCACCGATGTGTTTGCAAGTATAATTTTAGAAAATTCTTTGACGATATTTCCATAATAAAAAGTAATTAAAAGAATTGTAATTATTAAGGAAACAGTGTTGTTATGTAGAAGCGAATAACGATTGAATTAAATTATTATAATTAGTATTGTAAGATGAGATGCGTTAAAGTGAGGAAGTGTACAAGTCTATCAGGGAATTCTACATTATCTGTCTAATAAAGATACTGTAATAAATGGAACGTCTGCCTAATAAAGACGTGCAATAAATGGAACGAATAATAATTAACGATAATAAGCAACTATGCAATCATATACTTATGTAATAACAGTATCGTGTAATATAATAGAAATGAAAAGAGAACTAAATCTTAACGAGCAAATTTGCAACTCTAATATTAAAAAAGTATTATAACAACCAAGAATATGAATCGTCTATAATCTAAAACGTTTTTCAATCAATTTCAGGAAAATTGATGCAGTTATAAATATAAGAATGAAGGGAAGAATAAATTTCAATGATTAAGAAAGCTGTAAGTGAAGTTAATTTTGAACTCATTTCCGCGCGCCGCAATAAAAAAAAAATCTGCCTTCAATTTCAAGGAAATTAATTGGAAATAGCATGGACGAATAATGACAGAGAAGTGGCAATACATTTATGTCGCGAGCTTTCAAGAATTTTAATTAGAATCGAATAAAAAGAGACGAGTTTTTAGTTTCCATGCATGTTCATTGATAGAATCGATCCATTGAATGCGTCGAAAATTAACATGAAAATTACCTTTGGTGAACACTTTGTCCCACTACTCATTATTAAGTTTACAATTGCATTTCAATTATAACACAAGAATGCTAATTATACTTCTAACAATTGTACGATATTAGTAATAACATAATTACACGCCGGTAATTACCATATAATAAATAGCAGCATTTGCGACAATGTTTCAATTCCATCACTTAATATTTATAAATGGTAATCAAACAGCTGCAAAAGTTTCCTCATCGAGGAAATAATTTTATCAATAAAAAAAAAAGAAAATTGAAAAATTGATATTAACAATATTTGTATCGCAAATTTGTAATTTTTACCATACTGCTAACAATAGGTATATAGATATATAATTTTGTTACGAAAAATTACAATCTCTTTCCCATTTCTTTCCGTTTAAACTGCATTTTACCTTCATCGCATTTTATTCCAGTTTTCTGTAAACGAAAATCACGAAAATTTCGATCAATCTTTTTAACACTAGAACCATGAAAATAATCAAACTATCCAATTTGTAATTCTTACAAAAATTTCACAAAACAAGCTGAACCAAAATTTTTTAAAATATTCCATCCGTTTTTATAAATTTGAGTGATTTCTGACACAATGCGTGCTTCACATCACACATTTTCAACAACTCTAATCCCAGCAGCTAAACCTTTTGGCAGCATTAAGGAAACAGAAAGCACATTTCGCCAAGCAAGCCAAGAGCTGTTCGAATAATTCGCCGAGCAAACCTCTTGACCGATTTTTATTTCGAGGAAACCGCTAAGAGAGCGAATCATTCGAGCAGCCGAATCCCTCGCAAAAAAGGTACCAAGAAACTTGCCGTCACAATGGGCGCAATTTTCAACAAACTTCCCGTGGAGGATACGCGTAAGTTGTGGAAACAGTTTCAGCCCGTTTGTCCGGCTGAAAGGTATGCAGGGCTGAAAGCCAACTTGGACCTTTCTCGCAAAGCCGGACCACTCGTTCGCTGTTAACTCACGGAAATGATCCGGAAGCTGGGACGGCCGAATCTGCAAGAGCTTCTGTCGGTCGTTATGCGAACGAGCCGCTACAACTTTCCGCTCGTCGACTCGCTTCCCGGGAGATAACGCGCGTAGCGAATCGAGCGTTCTCGTGGAGAAAAATCGCGCTTCGCTCCGCAATGCCTCGTAAACAGCTTAATCGAGTGGTTACCGGGGCCGGGGGAATAGAAAGGAGGATGTTGGAAAAAGTATGGTAAGATAGAAATCCTTGGACATCGAGCTCTTCGTTGGAAATTTCGCGCATTTCTTTTTCCTTTTTTAGGCATACAATAATGGTGGAAATTAATGTCGAAGAGGCGCAATTCTTATATCGCGTGTAAGAATATTGGTCTGTAGTATAAAGGAAAGAATGAAGAAAATTTTAAACGATAATTAAGATTAAATTACATTGCACAGATTTGTAAGATTAATTTGAACTTCGATGAACGAAACTGAACGATTAAATACGAACAAAAGTAAGAGAGAAAGTGTCTTGGAAACGTAGTATGAGATTAATAAAAAGCTGAAACTTTGAATTCCTGTAATCTCTGCTCTGAAAAATGAATCTATCTACGATACAGAAAGAAAACGATTATCCCAAAGACTCGAACCGAACCAAGAGATCGAGCGATAAAATGCAATCGTCGTAGAAAGAAGCTTCTTTCCCTGGGCGTCTCCAAGCGCGTCGCGAGAATGGCGGAACAATGGTCGATGAGGCAGCCAAGGATAATTAGAGGAATTCACCGAAAATTCTCTCGCCAACGTCGCGTCTTAAACACGCTTGGCACAAGACCCGAGCAACCACGGAAAACGCGGAAAAGGCGGAGTTACGAGTGGCAGAAGGTTTCCATTCCCGAGGGGTGAGTAACAGGGAACACGATGGCCGTAATCATCATAATGGGTAATTACACGTCTACCTGACGCTTCTGAGATGCCTGAGCTGAAGCGAGACGGAGGGTGAGAACGTGCACGTCGTGCACGTGCCAGTTTTCGTCGCCGGTGCCATTTAAATCCAGGGAATATGTAAATCCGGCGTTTATAAAGTCGTACATCAAGCTGAGCCTCGGTTCCGCCACGCGGAAGCAAAGGAAAGGGAAGGGGAAATGAAGGGAAGGCTGAACTTCACCCGCCAGAGGGATGAAAGCGACGGAACGAAGACAAGCCATTCGGCACATCGTTTACCAACCGCTTGTGACCGTACGGCGCAAATAAGAGGAACAAGAGAGAAAGAGAGAAAAGCGAGCTCACGGTTTCTTTTCCTTGCTGCCGTGCGATTGTTCGACGATCCTTCGGCGGCCGAATGTGCACTCCCATTCTCCTTGGGACATTTTGTTCGACGAAAATGGGTTCGTTTGCGTTAACACACCCTCCCCCTCTCACCCCCCTCCCCTTGCCCTGTGATAACGCGGCGACACATTGTTCCCTGTGATTCTGTACCGCGGTAAATGAATCTTGGACGGAGGGGAACGCGAGGGGCGAGAGAGCGCGTAAGACGGAAGGGTGTGTTTCGTCAACGCGACGGCAACGTCGACGCGTTGAATACCGGCGCAACAAACGCGTCATAATGCCGGACGGAACAATGCCCGGTTTTGTCGCCGGCGAATTGTTCGTTTCGATGCACGACATACATTTTATGTTATTTTATACAATCGGCTTCGGGTTTCGCGCATGCATATAGGCACACGAGCGCGCGCAGGGGGTGGATTGCGGGAACAATGCGGAGAAAAACGGGCGTCACGGACAAAGCTATTGAAATAAGAACTGAAATGTCCCCGGAACAGGGCCGAATTGCGCTACATTGAAAAATTACATCGCTCGGATTCGCCAACCGAATTCAAGCATTTTCCTTTTTTTTTCTTTTTTTTTTATAAGCGCGTTGTTCTTTCGCCTGCTCTCTGTCTTTGCCGCATTCGACACGAAATGACGGTCCAGAGAAAAGGTGGAGATTAATTGTCGGTAGCGGGATTTGATCTCGTCTGAACTCGTTTCCTTTTTCCATGCTCTCGGCAAGTTTCAGCGCGGAGATTCAGGTAGATGATGGTTCGGAGATTTGGATATATCGAAGTTATTCTAGAATGAACGTTTGTTACTCTAGTTTCGAATAGAAGAATGAAAATTTCGTCGATGGAAGCGTACGAATAGAGAATGCGTTAAATCGGCATGTGCTCCAATATAAATAATAACCACGTGGAGAAAGTACATTTTTCTTTAAATGGAAGAAGCAGGACACCTTGCGTGCAAGGGATGACAATCGTGGAGGGTTGCGGAGAGAAAGCAAGAGTGGTGGACGATAGACAGGTTTGGATCGAATCTGCATGCCAAAACCACGTCTCCCTTGGATGCCTGCGATGTCGAGTACGATTCGCATAACGCGGTGGGCTTCTCTCCTTTGCCTCGACGCACTCAGCCGAGCATCGTGCGCAAGGGATGAAGTTTGTCGCGTGCTCGATAGAGAATAATTCCATTCAGCGAATTTTCCGACTGACCGACCGCGTGAGCCAAAGGGACGCCGGATCCGTTTCGAGGAACCGCACTGGAAAGTATGGAAAATTCGTGCGATTCCCGTGGCTTCCGGCTGGTTACCGCGCCTTTTGTGTCTTAGACACGACAGGTCTTTGTTCTCGTCGAAATATCTCGTTTTATTGGCACTCGGCGATGTAATTTAGTACGATAAAATAGCTTTAATGGCCTCGTACTCGACAGAATTTACGAAGTAAAAATCTAACTTCTCGTAAGGACTTTAATAAATTCGCAAATGTATTTTTACAGAGCAAGAAAATTTAATAGTGAATGTATCGTATCGAACGTCGTTCAATTTGTCGGCAAACGAAATTTATCTCTCGTTTTGGCTTTCCGACTGTCAACACCGACTTACTTTCGTAGAAAATACAATTCAAATGATCATCAAACTCATCAACTTCGTGTTCCATCTAATCAATTAATCCAGAATGGCACGTAAGATGTCGAGCAACGAAATTCTACCAAAAGTCTGTCGGCTATTGCCTTCGTTCATTCAAACGAGAAACATAAAGACGATTCGAAACGTCTTCTCGCCGTCTTGAGCGCCTGCAGGCCGCGGAGAGTGGATGAAAAAGCGGGAGGGAGCAAGTGGAGCATCCACGACGGGGGCAAGACTCGACACCTCGCCACAAGCAGAAAGAGCACCCCGGGCCGACTTATTAAGTCGAAAAGTTGCGCGTCACATCCCCCATCCCCTTTCGCCTCGGCCGAGTTCGCCGAGTTAACGGTAGCTGGTGAACCCTCTCTTCTCTCACCTCTTCCCTCCTCCCTCGTCTTTGGTCGCCTTATCGCTGTTTCGCTTTCAATTTATTACCACTCGGCAAATAATTACCGACAAGAGAGCGGCGGCGACGACGACGACGACGACAGGCTACTCTCTCATCGTCGTCGTCGTCGTCGTCGTCGTTCTTCGAATAACGGTGTGCGCGCGGCAGCTCGCCTTATTGAGCCGAAGAATGTATTCAGCTGGTGGTTGAATCGTCGTTAGAGAAAGGGACAAGGAGAACGAAAGAGAGAACGAAAGTCATTCAGGTGTGAGTTAATAAAAAAGCATTTCGAGGTACGAGCGAACGGATGCCAAGTGGCTGACTGCCGCGGCGGCGACGTTCACCTCTATAGCATAGAGACGTTCCCTCCTTGCTCACCGATGCGGCCGCGACCGATATTTTCCCTCCTCTTGCGCAACGAGCTTCCAAGCCTCGGAACGTGAATCGAGGTTCGCGGACGAAAAGGACAGCCAGACGACGACGACGACGACGACGACGACGACGACGACGACGACGATTCCTTTGCTGGCTTCCAGCCTGCCTTTTTCCCCCGAGGGGAACGTAGGTACTTGGTTTATGTACTTCATGGTACGTATTAAGGCACGACGAGAGGGTGGTTTGCGGGTGTAGGACAGAAGAATTAAGGGATAGGGAGAGAGTTTGATGAAAGATTGAAGAGTGGATGGATTTGGAGATTAAGATGTTGGCAGTGTTGTTGAAAATGTTACACATTTAATTGGAGAATCGAAGGGTCGCGAGATATTTTGCAGAAATAATATGAAATATGGTAAACCCTTACTTGCCTTCGACTTCTTATTTTGTACAAATACGTCCATTGTTATATTTAGAATCTTTTATCTCTGGTTTATTCATTTATGGTATATTAGAAATCTGGGGTTAAAGTGTCGAGTACTGTTGTAGGTACCCGTTTTTTCTCTTGATGCCGACAACGTGCAGAAACTGTGTACAGTTAACGATCACGATGAAACGCGTTGTCAGAAAGCGCACGATACACGAAGCACGACGCGAACCAATAAGAGTCCGCTATGAAACTCGTACGCGCAACGTCGCGAATGCTCCTTCGAATCATTTATTTACTTATATATATATATATATATTTCCTTCTTTCCTCCGGTTGTTTGATTTCTTTTTTCTTTCTTTCACGTTTGTTCTTTACTTCTTTTTGCTCGTTCGTCGAAAGGTTTTGTTGGTTCGGTTGTTATCGCGGTTATATCGGTGGCGAGGGTGTAAGAGGAGGACGTGGACAATGGCGAAATCCCAATGGCGAAACGGCTTGAATAAGCGTATAATATTCAATGTGTAATAATGAGGCATTGTAGAGGGGTAAAAGAAAACGCGAATATAGAATGCAATTAGGGAAACAATTCCGTTTATTTTCTGCCGGCGCTGCCGGTGTATTGCGATATTATTTAAGGAAGGTTTCACCGTTCGGGAAGGAAACGTTACGGTGTGCGGTTCCCGTTTTAAATATCGTGCAAGGAGAATGAGGCGGATAACGGAACGTGGCCGGGGCGGAGGGGGCGGCAGGGCAGAAAGTATTTTCGTTGGGATATAATAATTAAAACGAGGCGGAACAACGGGCCGCGTTCAGGTCGCACGAATGTTACCGCCCTTCGACGCGTATTGTATCGGCCGGCATTGTGATTCTAGAATTCCTGATTTATTATGGAAATACGGTGGTGCGCGGGGATTGTTAAGGGTGTAGTTTACGATTAACAACGAAAACGCTTGTTGAAAGCGGATCGGCGAATGCCGAGAAGAAAATACTCGATTCGCATTGATCATCTGTGATACGCGCTTTGCGACGAGATTTCCTGAAAACGGTTTCACACGTGCGATTAATTAATTCGCCAACTTTCTTGATTCGTCATATCGTCTCCGATGGTATTGCGAAATAGAAATTTTTCACGAATATATTTGCGCGCGTTGAGCGTGGGATTTTTGGAACTTTCATTAGCAACGAGAGGCACAACTGTGACAATTACATTGGTAAAATTTGAAACTGTACGTAGGTGTAGGAAAAACATTTAACTGACGAATTAACTATGGAAAAATCAGAAGGATTAGATGTTTAAATATCTTTCGAATCTCTGCGAAATAATCTTCAAAGATTTTCATCAACTGCTTATGTACACATTCATTTCATTCTACGAATGTTTCAATACTTTCATGTATAACAAGTCGACACCGTTGGATCTCTCTGTCGAATAACTATTCTTCGTTAATAAGAACCACCTCCCTTAAATAACTAACGGCAAGAACATTCCGCTTCTTCAAGCTCTCGTTAAATGAAGCTTTGAAAAAAGAAAAAAGGAGCGCCAGAAACATCGCTCTAGAAACTATTATTGCAAACACTCTCTGTTAATTCCGACGACCTTCCCCTGCCAGGCGTTCCTTTAATTCGCCTCGAAACGTTCCGCGATTCTCCGCGAGGAGTGCAGTTTCATTGTTCGCCGCGCGGCGTGCATGCAAGCTTCTCTCGTACTCGTCGACGGTCGTCGAGCGGGCACGACAGGCGCACGGTGAAAAAAGCGCCGACGAAAATTCGGAATTTCGCCCACTCCAAGTCGTCTCGAGGCGCGGAGGCCTCGCGCGGAACACGAGGAACGAAAAGAGAGAGAGAGAGAGAGAGAGGGTAGAGGAAGTTGCAGCGGTGCGTGTACATAATGCGCGTTTTTCCGGGACGACGAGAATTCCTGTCGCCCTTCTCGCCGATTCTCCCTTTCTTTCCCACCCCCTTTTCCTCTAAGTCGCGCAAAATTCCCTGTTCTCGCCCGTTTTTCAGCCCGTTGTTTGTCTCCTCTCCTCCCTCCTACCTTTCTTCCTTCCTTCTTCGCGCTTTTCCCTCCACTGTTGCACGATCTTTCTTTCGTTTTGCGTCTCTCTGCCGGAAACTGCGTTATCGCGAGTTGAACTTGCGATAAATAAGACGGACAATACAACTGTTACGTTGTATATGAAAATGAATAGTTAGAAGAAATGATTTCACAATGAAATTCAAGTTTCTAATGTGAATTTCCAAAGAAATAAACGACTAAATAGCTGTCTACGAACATGGGTGTTTGATAAAATGTAATTAATCGATATTACTACAGATTTCATTTACACGAAGAAAATTTTAGGTACGATTAAGACTGTTTTTTTTTTTTTATCTAATTATTGATTAACAATTTCATTATATATCGATGTCGCTATTTCAAAATTCGAGTAATCTTCGAGAAATTTATCTCGCATTTCTGACGTTGCAAAGCAAAATTTATTTCTGTTGAACTGTTATAAAATTGAAAGTGCAATTAAGGTGTTGCAGTCACTCGTTTGAACGCGATTATACGAACGAAAAGTCGTAACTGAACGTGTAGGTTTCTGTCGTACGAATTGTAATAAACTAACTATCCATTGACAAGCTTATGTAGACATTTCCCTCTGTAATATTTATAAATCGTTTTAACTCCACAACTGCTCTCCAGATCTTCATTTCAAATTTTCGCTTTCACTAGATTCCATTTTACTCGAGTCGTAACTTCGAAACATAGAGCGTAAAAATACAAAACGCACATAGGAAACATATATTCCGAAATATAGAACACACGGAACAGAAAACGCGTAGGCTAAGTCGTCGAACGAGCCTCGAGTCCCAAGGGAATCAGCAGGCTGCATGGTTGCACCGAGCGACCGTGCGTCTAATTTATTGAAATAACTCTAATTTATCGCGTGTCCCGTGGCCGGGCCAGTTGCTCGGGACTTCCAGGAATCCACGAAATCTATCGAACAGTCCTCGGCCACGCGTAATATACACGCTGCTCGCCCGCTCGTCGAGAATTATCTCGGCGTGACGCAGTCACCCTTATCTCTATATAATTCTTCCGGAATAACCATTACGGGCCACAGGTGCCTGCCGACTCTCTCGTACCACCTTCTTTCACGTCGCACGATATATACTGGCCGCGTTTTCGCGTGCTTAATCGCGATTATCCCGGCGTTACACGCGTGTAAGCACTGGCAGCGTAAGAACTTCGGAAATAATGTTCTGAACGTGGAGAAATTAATACGTTTATGATGCTGCTAATATTTCTCTCGTTTGCGAATGCATCGCACTGTACAGTACCAGTTTCCAAAAGTGGTTCACAATCCGTCGATTATTTTCATTTTACTTTCCTTCCGTGGGCTCTATATAAGAGGGTAATTTCTGTTCAGAAAAGTGAGAGAAGATTTCAATGTAAATCCCTCTATTTTTTATTCTTAGTTTGAATGTGAAGGAAACAAACACGAAACTAGTAAACTGAACTACTGAGTACAGAAGTATAGAAAAAGCTTTCTTTATGACTGGCATAAAAATTTTGTGCAATTCAAAATCAATGATGAGAATGTCGATAATAATTTTCTTTTTTTTTAGTCCAATAATTGGCATGTGCAAATATTACTTAATATATATTTCATTTTCTTGATCTGTATCGCAAAAATTCGTTGAACGCGTTGTTGTGCTCACCTTGTGTAATTTTCACGGAAGACACGGAATCAGTGAACAGTATAAACTTCGCGTCGCTGGACACAGGTGTTAGCGAGTTAACAAAGTGACTGCACGCGCGTTTCGTTCTAGCATTACACACGTGCCAGTGCGAGAACGAAAAGGGTGAAAAGAAAGAGAAAATGAGACACGCGTCGGAAAAACACTGGACAAAAGTTACGAGCGATGT
This sequence comes from Frieseomelitta varia, assembly GCF_011392965.1. Classification (NCBI taxonomy): domain Eukaryota; kingdom Metazoa; phylum Arthropoda; class Insecta; order Hymenoptera; family Apidae; genus Frieseomelitta; species Frieseomelitta varia. Next base: position 99,755 of record NW_025110027.1, on the reverse strand, counting down.
TCACGAGTATAGAAGGAGGATGTGTGTACGAAGGCAATTAAAAATCGGGCGAATAATCAAATAAAACGATAAGGTGCAATTTCAGTCGCGCCGAGCTAATACAAAAAGAATGAAGAAACACATCTGAAAAATAATCAAGACCCCTGGAAAATTTAATAAATCGAGCTTCAATATACACCGCACCCGAGCTTCAATGTACACGCTGCATGCTCAAAGACGTGCTTTTCGAAAGGGACAGTAACAGAAGTAACAGAAAACAAGATCCGTATATACGATTCGGGGGCAAACGAAAAATCAAGCTGGCAAAAAGGAAACAGCGTCGAACAACGTCCGACAGCCGTTAACACCAGAAACAACGTAACACTGTTGGAACACGAAAAAAGTTCGGGGCACGTCGAGGTGAGGAAAAAGTGAGAAACGTGACGGCGCGGGTGGAAAATTAAAAATCAACCCTACCGGAGTAGAGAAAGACAGAGGAAGAAAAAAAAGGAGAAAAAGAGAAAAGGGGCGTAGCACGTTCGAAAACTCGCGCAACACACGCAATGCAACAACGTCGAAAGAGAGAATTAAAAGTTTGGTCGGCGAGAGAGGCGAGAGGACAAAATTAAAGATCGAGTAACAGGAGAAAGGGTGGAAGGGTGGAGAGCGGAGAGGCACGAAAAAAAATAGGGGGAGGGAGGGTTAGAGGTTTAATTTAGTGTCCGAGTGCACGCGGCCTCGGTATAAATATTTTTATTTATCCGTGGGCAACGCTGCACGGCGTCTAGCGGCGTATGGTGGCGTATGGTGGTGCGACGGTGGAGTTGGTGGTGGTGCGTCCGCGGAAATAAGCCGGTAATTTACGTCCATGAGGCGGCCACGGATGCCCCCGTTGGGAATTTTCGGTCGATTTATGGGATTCCAGCGTCGACCACGAAAGTGTAGAATTAAAGAACACATTGTGCCTGCCGCGGCTGTGTACTACACGCACGCTGCGTTACGTTCATTCGATAAAAATGCGGATTAGAGGGGACAGCGTGGTCCTCTCTTTCTGGATAGAAAGATTCGACGTTCGCATTGTATCAATTATACTTGTATTGATCTGCAGAGAAACTTTCAAAACTCTGTCCTATCATCTGCATTTATAAATTGAATTTCTGTTCGTACGTTTCGGTAAATTACTTTTAAATTCAGAAATAAGATTGTTGACGAATAAGATGTATTATTTGACATAGTCATTGATCTGTTTCTTATTTGACAGCGAGGAATTGTTGTTCAACTTTCTGGATCGAATGGAATTAATTTTCCTTTTTGTTTTCTGTTTTCTGACAACCGCAATTTACATATGTCTATAAACTTATATGATTACTTATATGATACTGTTTCGTCAAATCTTTCAATTCTCTCTCTTTTATTTTATTAATTTTAATTTTTCATTTACTTTGATTCATCATTCGTTATATTTAATTTTTTACTTCAACATTTAATTCTAAATATTAATTTACTCGCATCACTCAGGTTGAGAGATGATACTCATTCGTCACTTAGTCTAGTGTGCAATTAGAAAACTAACTCTTACAAGTTTCTTTTTCTTTAAACGTTACACGCCAACACTCGATAATCATTTTATTAAAATCAATATCCAGCGAGCGGAATCGGCTTGTGTCTGGGAGCTGGAGGATTGTTGCGAGTGTTATTCTCACCTGGCAGCCCTCCTTCCATTCCTCGCCCGATCTCACCCCACCCCGTCCGTTTCTCCGCCTGTTAACCCCGTGTTCGACAGGGTTTCACTAGAATTTCCAGCTAATAACGCGCTCGCGCTCGTTATCGCGCGTCACACGTACATTAGCACGAAGCTAAGGGAACTCGTGTACGCACCACTCGGCGTGTTTCCTTTGAAACGTTCGTCGTTTCGCTGCTCGAAAATTGTTTATAAGTGAGAAACGGAGAAAGAGCTCGGCGACGGGTTAAAGGGGCGACGACGTGCCAGAGAGGAAAATAATTCGCGGCGTTTCACTCACGGCAAAGGTGTCAACACGCACGCGGTCATTCGCTCCGCTAAAAGGGGGGAAAAGACGAGAGAGAGAGAGAGAGAATGAGAGAACGGTAGTCGGCGAGTTTCAAGGTGCAAATTAGGTAATTGTAAATCGTAAATACAACACGATGCAATTACACTATGTCGCGCTCCTTTGATGCAATTATCGATCCTTCGTTCTGCGAACGTTCGAGTCGGAGCTTTGTGGAGAGAAAGTGCACGACGTTCGAGAAAATAACGAGGCAAGAGGAAAAATGAAGTAGAGGAATTTTTTAAATGGTGCCTCGTATTTTTCGTTGATTTTTCTTTTTCAATCGTTGTACAACGAAACTTATTTGCTACGACAACAGTTCAGTTTTGGACAGACACGCGTCAAGTCGATAAACTTTTGCTCCTTGCATAATTCCAGAGGATTCTTCCAAATTGTTTCCAAATTCATTTTCCCTGAGCTTTTAACATCCTAAAGGCGGCCAGGAGCGAATATCAAATTGAAATTCGAAAGAGAGAGTATAGATTTCGCTTTCCATGTGCAAGAAAACCGAACGTGGAACTACCTGCTCGCGTTGGGTGCTCTTTTGTGAGTCCAATCTCATTGTTACCACCCTGGAAAAATGCTCGATGATTCCGTTTCGATCGGCGACACGTCGAGGACCTCCCCTGGCCACGATCGAGTTTCTTTTTTCTCATTCATTGCCCTGAATACGTATCGAACTCTAGGAACGACGAACAGACAGTTCAGAGGGGACACGATATTATTTCCTTTTTCATCTTCTTCCCCCCTCCCTCCCCCCCGCCTTTTCCCATTGGAGAACCCTTTCTCGAACGCGAGAGAACCCGACTCTCGAAATAAACAATCTACTCTCCGCTGGCTTTCGGACTTATTTCCCTTTTGTACGCAAAATGACTTCTTGCATGCTCGACATTCGCGTTTTGCGAATTCCACCGCTGAATTTTAATTGAGCAACGATCGATCGATCGATAAAATATACAGTTCGTATCGAGAAAATGTTGTCCAAATGTTGTTTCATTGTAATTTTATTGTGGTAACTTATTAGATTGGAATTTGGTAAAAATGAATTACACGAATTAATTTTATACTTTATACCTATTACCATCATTTAAAAATGAATACCCAATCGATCCAAGTTAAGCGTAAATAGTAAAAAAACGTTCTCCGCTGATTTGGGCTGACCAGGAATGTCCAATTCTACTGAATCGTTCAACAGGCTGATGCCCGAAGCATAATAGATTACTAAACACGAAGGAAATATTAAAACGCAACGTTCTTCGTACAACATTGTTATAAATAAAAACATGAACAGCACAAATCTTCTGCTTGTTCCTTTTATAAATAAATTACGTATCCTATAATATCCTATCCAATCAATCTTCTATCAAAATCACTAACATAATATCGGAACGTCAAATTACATACGTTTATTCAAAAATTCTTTTACTTTCGAAAATTCCCCCCCCCCCAAACAGAGAGTGTCCCCTTTCAAATAAACAAATCGACTCGAAGTTCGCGAAAAGAACAGGAACTCACCGTTTCCAGGACTCTTTCGAAAAATCTCGCAAGCGTCTGAACGAGGTATTGGCATTGTTGCACGGGTTCGACAGAAAGGAACAAACAGAAAAAGAAAGAAACGGGGAAAAAAGAAGAAGGAAAGAGAACGTCGGAGGTAAAGGAGAGGAAAAGGTGGGAGGCTAGAGGGTGAACCGATGGAAAGATTGTTTAGCGGAACGCGATGAACGAACGCGAATCGAAGATGGATGTAGCGCGCGCGCGAATAGGTTTGCTGGCTGCGTTCATTAATCAGGAAAGCCCCTTTTGCATCCGCCAGTGCCATAGAGATATCGATTGCCTCGGTTCAACGGGCTCTATACAGCTACTTAGTCCGCCTAGAAGCACCTCGAGCGCGTCGACTGTGCGCCGGATTTCCAATAAACGTCATTAACACTCGTCAGGTCGTGCAGAAATCCGCGTGCCTACGATATCGTCATGCCGACGCGTAAAACATGCCGATTACCCGGGCCGATGAGATCGACGATGAAAATTAACTGCGTGCCTCTGGCGCCGATACGTATGCACATGTCGAATTTTTCGCAATTCAAAGGCTCCCTCTCGTCTCTTTCTCTGCTCTCATTCGTGGACCTTCTTCTCTCGCTTTCTCTCGCGAAAATTACTCGACTCGTCTTCCTCGAGGACTCGAGTTTCGTAAACTTTCAACACAACTTGCACGAGAAGAGCGCACAAAATTCGCACAACGACCAAGACGATTTTCCATCGAATCACTTTTCGAGTCACATCTCGGAAAATACGAACGTACAAACCCGCGGTTCAACGATATTCCATTTGCGAAAAATTTGCAAAGTGCAGGAATACACAGAGCGCGTACATGTGTATCCAAAGTCGAGTATTTATCATGACAGATGGAACAAATTTCGAAAACAACAGTTTCTAATAAACAACATGCTTCCATGTTTTTCCATTCTTATCCTATGATCTCTCTTAATCACAACGTTTCCTTTTATTTTTCCGTTCTGGGGCAGAGATTGCGTACATACAACGGCGAGTCGGGCTTTCCCAACAAAGGTCTCGGAACAAGAGGCAGGGAACGCGATAAAAATCGCGAAGAAAAATTCACCGGTTGCTGGGTGAAAAGGGTTACAAGGTCTGGCAGTGTGTGTCCGATCGAAGGCGGGCGGCTCATCGATCGCAGAAGTGGCAGGACAATCTTCTCTGAACGGTTCTCCGCGAATCGGCTGGATGTCCCCTCTCCTTGGCCTCCCCGGTGTCCGTAGTTTTGCATTATCCCCATTACTGCTGATTCACACGTCCTCCTTTGTGGGCTTTGTGAGCCGCGACAATGCGGCACCGGGGTTTCTCTCCTATTTCTCTCTTTTTCTCGCGCTTAGAAAACACGAATGGCCCGCAACACACACCGAGCCGGATGACAAACGACGCCACGCCGTACCCCATCCGCCTGATATAATATGCGACTTCGTCCTGGATCCTTCGCCCTTCGTCCTTCGTCCACCGAGGCTCTAACACACCTTCACCGTCTCCTCCTTTCGGCGTGTTCTTCCTTTTTTCTCGAATGCCTCGGGACCTCGAATTAATTGTAATTAACGCGTTTGTGTCTGGTGTCTGGCTCAAGCGGTCGGGCAACGCCTTTGCTTGTTTGAATAGATGACTGTAGAGTTTGAGGTTGCAAAATGGATTTAGTGGTTGGAATAGTGGGAGTGCTAAAAGCTCTGGTGCAGGTCAAGTTGGTGGCTTTAAGGCTCGGATACGTGGATGATACAATATTGAGGCTACAAGTGAGAGAGAGAGAGAGAGAGAGAGAAACGATATTAATTACGATTGAAAGCAATGTTACACTTCTGGATACCAAGCGAGCACCGGCTCGGCAATTCCCCTGAAATCGAAGCAGCAGCGTAGAATCGGCCGACCGATCGGTAAAGTCGATCCTTTGAAGCGGTGCCGTCGATTTTCGGATTCCACGGGCGAAATGAAAGCCGCGCCACGGCGGGATAACACCGGTGGCCTTTGCTAGACACCCACTGCGAGTTATTAAACGACGGTACAATGCTTGTTGCCGCGTCACCCATCTCCACGGCACCTTCAGAAGCCGTAATCAAATTCGTCGGGGCCTGATAATTCGACGGTCGGCGATCGGTGAAACACAGACGCCGTGAATGGTTCTCGGCGAGACTCGCTGGTCACGTTGCCCCGTATAGCCTTTTGTCCGGCCCCGCGAAAATGAGCTTCTGTTTCTGTCTTCCACGCGGCAGACGTAATCGGCTCTCCGACTGTCGATAGCCGATCGATTGTGGAATAACGTCTGCTAAATTAACGGACGATCGCCGCTGGAAGCAACGGATCCACGATTGTTTAACCCGTGACCGTTTTCGGAACGGTTGATCGACAGGTACAAATCGAAAGATTATACGAAAGATTAACACGTGATCGCGCGTTAGTATTCGTTCAATGGTGACTATCGTTGTCGAGAAAGTGGGTTAAGTTTCTTCGTTTTGACGTTGAATATTGTTCGACTCCTTTCACTTTCGTTGCCGGTAGGATTTATATTATATTCTCCGTAGGAACGATAGATTCCATTAGAAGTCTATCTTTGCAGAGAGATTCGTTGTCAATTTTTATTTGGACGAGTTGTATGCCAGTAATTAATAGAGGTGTGCGAGAATCCGAAATATCGTGTCGAAAATTTCGAGATTCTCACAGAGTCGGGATTCTCGATTTTATCGAGATTCCCGAAAGAGTTGGGATTTGGGAAAGAATTGGGAACAAGCTTAAATAATTCATTACAGCCTTCAATTATATCATAAAGGTCGCAGATCTAAAACCATCATTCGAGCAATTCCTTCTGTTATATCTTTTGCGTATCATTTTGTATATGCGACAAATTTTATATCGATTCAGTTTCTTTTCTAGTACATATACTAATGTTTGAATGCATATACTTCAAATGGCGTAATAAACCAGTAGTATTTGCATACCTAGTTTTAAATTCATGGTGACAATGCGTGCATTCCGCCTTTGTATCAACTTTTTCTTGAAAATGTTCCCAAACAGAGCTTCTCTTTATCTTCTTCTTTCGCACGATATCTTCTGCACTACTTCCTGCTACCACAACTTTACTCTCACTATCACTCGACATTAGTTTTAAAGATTTTTAGTCTTTATTAAATTCACACAGATTTTGAAATATACGTCTGACCTCCTCGAGTTTCTCAGCGATACTGCTCAACAGCGTACATAATATCCAAATGCTAAACACGCACTCACACGTTCGTTTACATCATGTCACACGATTCTTAGAATCCGTGTCTCCAATAATTTCACTGGCGGAAGATATTGAACTGTGTATTTACATATTTTGTAGGTTGCTATACAGCATTGCAGAGTAGTTCGAGAAACGGTAGCCGGGTTCTCGAAATTTTCGAGAATCTCGACATTTTTGGGAAGCCTGATTCCTTCGGGAATCACGAAATTTTCAACTCAACTCGACTCGCCCTGATTACCGGGTTCCCGATATCTTCGCTAGTAATTAAATACGGAATCGAGAAACGATTCAATACGAAATCGAAATGAGTTAATTGATCAAAGAAACAAGGAACAAATTAAGGAACCAAAAAATTAAGAACGGAAGAAATTAAAGGATCAGGAAATTAAGAGACCAAGGAATTAAGAAATCAGGCAACCAAGAAATTAAGAAAATTAAGGAGACAAGTAACCAAGGAATTGCGAAACCAAGAGACTAAAAAACTCGAAAGATTGAAAGACCATGTAGGAAATTGGTTTTTCTTTTTTCGAAGAAAATTTTTTCTCGGTAGCTTCGTTCCATTAGCGGCTGGAAAAAGGCCGTCGTGAAGAACAGAAGGAGCGCGGAATGAAACACGGATGGAAACTTTCTCCGTTTCGGTGTCTCTTTCTATCGGCCGATGTAATCGCGTAAACGCGTATCGTTTTGTAGTCGTCGGCCACCTGGGAGCGATCGAACGTCGAACAATCGTAACGCAGAGTCACGATCGCCTCGAAGTGGCTGGTGGAAAGGCGCGGAGAAAATGAACGGACGTAGAAAAGGAACGTTTGATGGAAGCGGTGGAACGAACGAGAGGGAGAAAGAGAGAGAGAGAGAGAGAGAGAGAGGGAGAGACAAGGACAGAGAAGGACAAGGGGGTGGCTGTCATTATAGGCGAAGGGAGAGCACAAAACGAGGCCGCGCTAAAGAAACGAAACTCTCGTAGGATGACGATCGAATCCAGCGTTTAACGATACTCGATTGTCGAGGATTCCGGCCTCGAAATTGGCCGGCAAGACCACCTGTACAGCTAGCAATATCTCGCATGCAGTATCACCGTCAGAAATTAACCAACATTCGCTGAAATAAATAATCAAGAACGACACGTTTGTTTCCTTTTTTTAATTAACGGTTAAAACTAGCGATTGGTAAGATGGAATTTATCAGATCGTACTTTTACTCCTGTGATCAGTTATATCAGTGCCAGTTGACTTATTCATAGCTTGAAAATTAATTGAGAGACATTGACGAGAGTTCTTCCTATAAGAACGATTGCTTTCGTCGTTGAAAGGAAAAGAGCTTGTATCTACGACATAACGAAATAAATTCTTCCAAAAAAATCTGTTTGTTGTTCGATTATTCCCAAAGCGAGAGAAACATAAGATTTATCATCTGGACAGAAATTTGGAAATAATTTGCGGATATTATAATGATTTTATGATGATTTTATGATTTTCGACGTCGGAAAGGAATTTCGAAATGATTCTTCAATCGCATATAAATTCTTGAGAAGGAATCTCAGTGTCACGAATTGCTTCGAATTAATCGAGTTATTTCGTTGGTCGGTCACGTGCGAGCCATCGATCCCTCCTTTCAGTCCTTCATCCCCCAGCGACCGATCCTTCGAGGATGAGTCACTGCGTCGCGATGTCGATAATCAACTCGATAACTGATCGTTTATGCAACAAAACGACGATTAATAATCGAGCTAGCGTTTTAAAATATTCGGCAAAGAAACATTGAGACGAAACGAATTTTATAATTACTGCAATCAACAATCGAGAACAATATTATATTTATATAATGTATGAATATTACATATGTTATTTATATAATATTATAATGAATGAATATTACATATGTTATATATAATATTATATTTATATAATTAATGAATTATAATGAATATTTAACTCTCAACTAATTCAAATATATATGGGGAAGTGACGAGAAAACTCCATTTTTAATTATTATTTCATCAATCGATATCAAACTGATCTGAAATGTACGGAGAAACTTTGATCACGAAACGACTGTTCTTTCGTTTTCTCGTAAACATCAATTGCTGGATATTTTATTAATCCTGTTTGCATTAGTCCGCGCGTTAACTTGCCCGTTAAAATAACACAAGATTCAGCTTTCACGACGACGAAAAAAGGACCTAATCGGCTCGTAAATCCCGCGCGACCGAATTCTTTTTTTTTTTTTTTCAAGGCATTAATTTCCATCTAAATGGACACCGAATTAAGATACGGAAGTGGCACGGGGACCGAAAGTAGCAAAGGAAAGAGGAGAATAGAGAAGAGAACCTTTGCTCGTGTGGAATGCAGCTACACAATGTAACACCTACACTGACACGTGCACACGATCTTGGATTCGTATCAATGTGTAGAACAGGATCCGCATAGCCGGCGATAGATTTCGTGTGATACCATCGACAGAATTAATTCTCGTTGCTCAAGAACGATATTCATTGCTCGTACGATCAGATTCTTCAAAGTTTTGTATGTTTCCTCTGAGGAACACATTTTATCTGGTAATTAATTGCGTGTCAATTTTCAATTACTACAAACGAAATTTTCATTGTGATAAGTTGGATCTTCGATAGTGTATGGTTGCAAGTATTAAAAAATAGTAGATATTCGTGAGAATGTCTACCATTAAATTTGCCTTCGAATTGAAATAAATTTATTTTTTTATTCAAACAGAAATGGTAATTTCGTTTTCTTTTAGAACATTCGAATTTTTTCTCATAATAATTGTTCTAAAATTGCTAAAAAATCGGCAAAATTTCAATGAAAAATACGGTACGATTTCGCCATTTTGGCCATTTTCGGTTTCAGCGTTAAATATTATTTTTCAAGTTGTCAAAGTTTTCGAAGAAGAGGAAGGCAAGAGCAAGTGCTCGCGGGCCGGCAAATCGTAGGCATGTGATAAAGAGAAACGGGAGGAAGGAAAGAAAGCTCGAAAGGCGTCCACGTATGAGCATCCGTGCAGCGGGAGGCCGTGACCAGGTGTACGGGTGTGAATAGGCCACCGGCTAATTTACATACACCGAAACCGACGTGCAGCCTTCTCGATGGCCTGGAATTCCCGGCAACAAAGCTCATCCGTTTTATCCGGCGGGTGTATCTTCACCGTTTCGAAAAAAAGAAAGAAAAGGAAAAAAGACAGATTCACTACCTGTTAGCTTCGATGAGACGAGCACCGCGGAAATGTTCATCTTCCACATCGGTATCGAATTTCTCCTTTTAGCGAATTACGTTTGAGAAACGCATGAACGTGCGTAAAAATTAATTTTGCCCGTGAGATCCTCCGTGAAATTAAGGCTTTCGTTAATTTATAATTTCGATTCTTTCATCAAGTGGACTATATTATATTAAGAAAGACATAGTCTTTCCGTTTACAGATCAAAATGAAGATTCTGCGAACGTGTGTCGTGTTGAAAGCAAGCGTTACACTGGTAAAAGAGTTCAGATTGTGGACAGTTTCTTGGAATTAATGAATACCACTTTTTTCTAGATCAGGTAAATTTGAGTCCATTGTTTCTTTCCTCGCAAATTATTCATTCGTGCCTCTTGGTTTCGGCACGGATTTAGGAATCGCTGTCAAAAACGTTATGTTCAACAGGATACGTGCACAATATAATTTAGAGGTTTCAATGCCGAAAGCAAGTCAAAAAATGAAAGCAATAAAATTAAAAACTCTAAGAGTTAAATGATTCAATGCTTCGAAATTGAAATATTTGAAAATTCAAAATTTCATAGATTTAAATATTAAAAAATCAAATATTTAAAGACTCAAGTATCCGAAAGTTTAAACGTGATAAAACTTAAAGACACAGTTATTCAAAAAAATTCAAGAATACCAAGACGCTGCAAGAATATTTAACAATGTACGTTTGCAAATTAACGAAATCCAACATTTTAAAAATTCTTCTCAACTTTGAATCATTCTTGTTCCATATAAAACTTGCAACCGCAGATATCTGTAATAGACATTCTTTTATTCTTAATTAAAATTTTCGTGCTTTGTATCAGCCACGGGTATGAACAGTAAAGCGCGTTTATGGCAAATGTTTGCGCAACGACGCGACGAGTCGCGGCAACAGCAACGATTGACTCGCATAAACAACCGGGGAGAAGGATTGCTATATACATATATAACACCGTGGGGTCGGCTGCTCGAAATAATTGCATCGCAAACAACTAGTCGGCCGGCTCGCTTCGGCCGAGATTAGGCGATAATTCGTTGAGTATGCCTAGGGAATTATTGCGATACCGTGCGACGTTGTTTGCCGCCTGATTGTTTAGGGGAATTAAGTGGTGACACCGGCGGTGTACCGGTTGGATTTGCACAAACAAGCAAATAAAATGTTCAGCTTGAAGTAGGTCAATTGTGTTCCTGCCCATTATGCAGATTCATTCGTCCGACGCCAAGTTAATCCTGAATTTATTAAATGAAGAATTATACGAGTAAGTGGAACGTGAAATTGGAAAAATCGATAAATAAATAAAGATTAAAAATCGGTTATTAGAACATGCGCGTGCAACGTTCTAAGAGGGTGATCTCACCCTCTTTGTGAAAGAGGCGAGTAAAATTCTTGAAGTTCCACGAGTTTTATTATGCCATTATGTGAAATAAATTATAAAAACATCCGGATGAATTGGTGAGTATAAGCGAATTTCTTAAAGCGTAAATTTAAATAGACAGTGTCTTACAAGAACGGGGGTGGAAAGCCCCAGGCCTTTGATACGAACGAAACGAGCATTCGCAGAGATAAACATTTTCAACCCTTTCATCCTTTTTGCATTCGTTCAAACGTCAAACACCTATAGAAAGTTGCCAACTTCCGTGTTCCAAGACGATCCTCTGTCCTCGAATCGTCTCACACACCGACGCGCCACCGTTTTCATTTCCAACCCCCGAACGCGTACGAAGGAACGTCGCTTAATTACCAGCAAATCGTCCGAGACTTCTTTTACAAAAATCCTCCACCCAATTAAGGATGGATTTCACCTACTTACATCAACTCGCCTCCGTCGCATCCGATCGATAAAAAAAACTCAAAGAGGGAAGAAAGAGAGAGAGAGAGAGAGAGAGAGAGAGAGAGAGAGAGAGAGAAGAAGGAAAAAGAAGAAAAAGAAATCGCCGTGCAAGAACCCGACCTACTCCACCTTATTTACGTCGTCTCTTCAGCCTGTAATATCGTCCATGTAATTTCTGCCGGTGCGTGTCGCGTCGAACGCGATGAAAGAAGTCGAAGCGAGGGCGCAAGAGAGAGAGAGAATGGGGAGAAAGAGAAGGAGCAAAAGACGAGGGAGAAGGATGTGAAGAGGTATCAAGGCCGATTCTCGAGCGACTACCCTGCCGCCAGCCTTTTCGCGAACAATGATCAACGATTAATTATAGCGGCACCGGATCGTGGATCGGTCGTGTAAAACGGCGCGCGTACTCGAGCAACCGCGAAGCGCCAATCAAGGAATTACGCGAGCGAAAGGGGGGGGGGGGCGCCCGGTTTGCCCGCCGCTTTGTTAATCGCGGTTGCCTTGCTCCTGCACCGTGATTGAAAATACTTTGCCAATGGGCTGAAGCAGCCTCTGTTTCTCCAACGAGAAACGCTGCGTCGACGTAGGTCAGGTTCTCCTCCGGATCTCCTACCAAGGAGATTGATTTGGTTTTGATGGCACGATGAAAGGGAGGATGGTTAAGGGATCCGTTTGTACGAGTGTACATATACGTATATAGTTGACGATGTAAGTATTCTGATACCCCGTAGATGTTTTTTTTACAAACGTGTTGAGCGTGTTGTAGAAAACATTTCCAAGTTTCGTTAATCTCAAGTTGAGTCGATTGTTGCAATCGTACGCTTTAAAAAGAAATTACGTCGAGGAGTTGAAACATATTAATTTTGTTATGTCGAGGCCAATTTTTATTAAGACAACGAAATACTGTTATACATAGTTATTACGACGTGGCGACTAAACAATTCTGTCAAGGAAAGATTTTAACAAGAAAGTGGCTTACATCGATTGGCATCTAAGCCAATCTCATGTGTTACCGTACTATTATATTTTATTAAAATCGCTGCGTTTGATGTATCAAATATTTCATACATCTCAATATTCCTGTAATTTACCTCGTATCCTATGCTTTTCACATGGGAGGCGAGGCAACGTCGATCTGACGTGATCGCGATTACGGATTTCCATGGAGCTTGATACCACTCGAACCACCGGTAGCCAACGAGACGTCTCTCTCCTTTGAGGGAAACGCGATCTCGAGAGTAATTAATCCTTTAGACGGGCAAAACGTTCGACGGGCATGTCGGTTTTTTGTGAAACACATCGCGTGGAGGAAAACCGTCGACCGGAAGTAGATGGTGCGCCGACTTGGCTACGCTGAGAGGGAACGCGAAGAGAGCACCGGCATCGAGGCTCGAAATTCCAACGTGGAAGCCACGCTAATGAAGCCGTGAGGTGGTGGACGACGATGCTCCGACGACCAATTTACATTCCGGTTAACTGATTTAAGGCAACCAACGAAAACCACTCGTTCAAGCCCGTAGATTGCTCGTCGTTCTATAATGAATTTAATGAGAAAACGTCTGTAGCCGTCTTTTGAAACGGCGCAGGAAACGCGACCTCCTGTCGCTTCGTTTCGATCCGACGACTGACAGCACGTATAATTAGTAATTAAATTATCTACCTATCGAACCACGGATCTGATAAACAAACGTTGACAGCGTGGTGATCTCGATTCTACGAAACGTGTTCTATCATTGAAGACTTTGACAGAGGTATTTTCATGGACGTAGAGTTTCATGGCAGTTTGATTTCCAAGTATTGAACGTCAGACACTTAGCAGAAAAGGTGAAAGTTTCAGGTCAACATTGTAATCAAATTGATTAACATGTGACAAAGAATTATAAAAGGGTTGATCAAAGGTTGTTAATAATAAATAAAAATATGACATACTTGACGAAAGTAAAGGAAGTTTTATATGGTATCTCTGACGGATGATCACAGAATTAAAAGTTAATGCAGATAAATTAATTCTAAAATATTTTTTCTTCTACGTCCAACAATTCGCCAATCGGAATAACACCTTTCTGAGTTACCATATTTTCACTTTTTCATGTGTTCTCCCACCACAGCGTCAAGCCATAACATCTACCGAGCTAAATGAAGACCTCCATTAACAATCTGCAATCTTCGATCGAGACCGAGAAACCATCTCTCACCTCGAACCCAACGCCAATCACCTACCAAAGCCAAACGCCGAAATACAACACCTCGCGCATTCTCTTCTCCCTTAACTTGCACCTTACACCCGTTTAAAAAGGCACGGACGAACAAAAGACGGTGGAATTCGGATTCGATGAAATCCCTATCAGGTGTTCGGTGATCCACCGCCACCGATGCCAGGAAAGCCACAAAAAAAAAAAAAAAAAAAAATCCATTGCATCGAAGCCGAGCGTAACAACGGGCAACGCTTGACCAGCCCGGTTTATAAGGCCAAAACGGGTCCTCTAAGCATTCCAAAGTCAGCAGGTACTAATGAAGTCGTGAGAGGTTGCCCAGATTGAACCCGACGCAGCGTGTGCGTCCAAGCGGTTGAACGTCCGCTCGAAGAGACCTCGGGGTCCCCCGCAGATGATTTAGATTCCACCTAAACGATCTGTCTAACCGTAGGAGAGGCCCGTCAGCCGGCCTCGAGTTCGTCGTTGTTCACTCGCTATAATGGATTTAATGAGAAGGTAGCCAACCTCTTGTTCAACTGTCGTTCAAAACTCCTTCGCGTGTCCCTTTAGTCGCGAGAGCCTTTATGGCTCCTCGAGAGACAGAAACAATAACGGTGGCCATTCGAGGGGATAACGACGGGTGAAAAAATTGTCAGTTTGTCGCGGCGAAAAGCGTATTACAGGTAAAGATGATAATCACCGTTCTCACGGGTAGTCGAGTTATTGTGTCGCTTGGTCCGAGAAATATGGCTACTGGTCACGATGACGGACCGATCGTGTAGTATGTGCATGCGTGTCTGCTCGTGTCTTCACAGAGCTTGTTATGTGGTTTTATACTTGGAGTTTGTTTTAAGGATGGCGGCTCTCTCGAACACCGGGAGCCGCGATTTCGACACCTGTCTCTGTGACGAGGGCAGAACGAGGTGCTATAATGACTGGTTACTGCGATTGCTTGGTAATTCTTTTTGGTGATTAGTGTGTCGTTTCGTTTGGATTTACAAGAATTGCAGATGGATGAGGTGTAACAATCAGACAGACTGGATCTTTTCAAAGATCAATTTGGTGTATTTTTACTTCGCGTTTTGTGTGAAAGTGTTTCGAAGAATCATCTGTGTGTCTGACATATTTCGAGGCTAATGACAATCTGTTACACTTTCAAATTTTATGACCAACCACTGGATACATATCAAGAAGCGTTATGTTACCAAAGATCCTCAGACATCTCCGTGCAATTCTGATCTTACCTAACAACTGAAAATATCCCAATGAATTACTTCGTATTTTCATTCCTCGGGCAACTCGCTTGACCAGTGTTCCAGTTAATGCGAGCGATTTTTTTCACGAAGAACTTTCCCAGAGAATTGGAGCTCTCTTTTATCGACCGCAAAATCACGTCGCCCCGGTGCAAGGTTGGCTCGTTCACAGTTGAGCGAGGTGTTTCCACGGTTTTCAGGGGTGTCGCATAGGTGCCAGACCGAATGAATGGCATCTACCACGGAATAGCGATCGCAGCTGTCGAACTTTGACAATGAACTGCCGTTCGAAAGCTTCTTCCAGCGTTTTCCGTCGCACCTCCACCGGCAGCGTGTCGGATTTCGATAGACGGGCTACTTGGTCCAACGGTGAAACGCGTCCTTTGTTTTCGGGGATTTTCGAGACCCGGACTCTTTTCAGGCGCGGGGTCCTTCGGATTTCGCGACCGAACGCCATTGTTCGGCGCCCTGTTGAATCGGAGAGACCAGACGCGTCTTCCGGATCCCTTGGATCCATTCAATCGATTCCCAGTTCTTTCTGCTACGCGAAAATTTCCACGCATCCTCTCAACGAACACGCCGTTAGAAAACTTCGTCGCAAGTTAATACGATGATCATTTTAATTAGCTTGATGCCGAAGTATCTTTTGCAAACTTTTTGAATTTCATTTTTAAATTTTACTTTTCAATTTTCGATCACGTGTCCTCCTGACGAAGTGGATCAGAGATTATCGTGATACTTTTGCTCACAGAAAGAAACATCTGGCTCCTTGTCAATCTTTCCAAGTCTCATTCTGGGACCATAGTTTTTAATTTTGGTTCTCTTAATGGACTTCCTTTGAATCTTTTGGCAATATTGAAGAATTAGACACTTAGATATTAAGAGTGAGAAACGAGACGTATTAAAACTGACGAAGAAAGGGAGAGAAAGGCCGGAAAGTGGCCTGATTCAGGGAACGAAATAAGAACGGAAGAGATCGGAGAGAAAGTGGATTTTAATGGATGAATTCAGCCGAAAACGAGATCGTGGTACAAACGGGCGATCACACGTAGTTCGAAGGATAATACTTAACGTTTATTTTTGCTTTTCTCACTGACAGTACAATATTTATAGATTACTTCTGCCGCTTTAAAGTCGTAATACTCGAATAATCGGTATAGTTTTAAGAGGTTTATCGTTAACGATACAAGTACAAAGATTACAGCGGGTTATGGACGTTTCACGAAAGTGTATCCCTCATTCTTTTCTTTTTCCTTCGTCGTTTTCTCTCGCGAAACGTCTATAAAAGCGCGCACACTCTCTCTCTCTCTCTCTCTCTCTCTCTCTCTCTCTCTCTCTCTCACTCTCATTTTTTCAGAGAAACCGAGAAATTACTGAATAGTTTCGTCGCGGAACTAAACAAACCGAGAAATAGCAAGAACCAAGAGGAAAACCAGAAAAGAAATGATAACATTACACAGATTCTCCAGTCATTATCAAACGTTATCAAACGTCGTATTCGTACTCGAGAGCTTTCGAGTTCGTTTACATCTGTGATGAATTAAGTAAAAAAGAAAATGGAATAGTAATTATTGGAATAGTAATAGAATTCTCGTGGACAATAAATAACTAGAAAAACAAAATGAAAGGATCGACGAAAATGAGGAATAAAATTTTCTATTTCCTAATCTTTTTAATACTTTTCGAAACGAGCGAAAGACGAAGAGACTTTTCCTGGCCTTTCTTCGATTGAAAAATGGCGAGAGGAACGAAACAAAAAAAAAAAGAAATTAGAAAGCGAGCAAAAAGGAAGCGACGATGTATCTTCTTTTAACGAGTCGAAGGGGTCTATGTACATCGATTACGAATCAAACGACCGCACGAAAAACACGTTCTCCTTTTAGAGGTTCCATCGCACGAAGCTTTCTGCTCATCCTGCTCTCTGTCTTTGTGTAAGTTCGTTCGAAACGAAACACCGTGGAATTAGTAATCGTCTAATGCTATCGATGTGTCTGTTAAAAAGGACGTGTCGATCTAGTAAAGTGGGTGTCGATGTTCGAAGCAGAATGTATGATAAAGGGCAAGTTCTCTACTATGTACGCGTATGTTGAAGTTTCGTTCAGATTAATCAAGTTGAATTGCAGATTATGGATTATAAATTCCTCTTTTGGAATGTTTTAATTTTAGAACTTCACGTGAAACGAGACACAATCAGACGAGATTTGAAAACTATGTAAAATTTTTACTTAGTTTATCGTCAAGCTTGTCGCTAGTTTCCGGCATTTAATTATTAACTTATTAACGTAAAATCTCAAATCAGTCATATTCAATTGGAAACAACACGCGACTGCTGTTTCTCTCAGATCGAAGAATAATTTCAGAAAATTTTAATTTCACTTTCAAATAAAAAAAAAAAAAAAACAAAATAAGGTTTACACTCGGCACGGTGTTTCAAGCTACTCGAATACAAGTGAACTGACCGATGATAGAATTAGAAATTCTATTTATCCAGTTAATTCAAAGAGTCCCGAATTAATTTTAAATAAAACGTATTTTAATAAAAAAACAAATCAAAACAAAAGCTCTTACGGTGTCTTTCGAGATAGTTGAAATTAAATTTAGAGACTAGAGGTTCACATTGAGACAAAGTGTTTCCAAGTTAGATTCAATTGACATCACGTGAATATAGAATCATTTTGACTAATCCGAACGATGCTTCAGGTGCTTCTCGTGGAATTTTAATTACTACGGTAATTATGGAAATTCCACTGGATTGAAAAGAAAAACACTTTGGGAACAGGGTGGCGAAAGGGGACTGGGGGTGAAGTAAGTTAGTGAAGGAAAACCGTTTTCGAGCGTCGTGCGCGATAATAATCCTTGCTACACTATTTACACGGAGACTATGTACAATTTCTTTATAATTCCATTTCGAGGATGGAAGAAACTCTATATCTGCGATAAATAATCGTCACGTGTCGAGCCCGACGCGACGCTTGGGGATGGCTAGAATACGGAGAGTATCGACTTCGTTGTTGCTTTCAACGAACTGCATCGTTGATAGCCCTGATTTCACTGCGATATTCTTGGTGATAATATATTCGTTGGTCCAAAAATCTTCGACATTCCTTCGTTAGACGAACTTTTAACTTGGCATAGCTTCAGAGATTATTCTTGCTTGATTTAGGAGGTAAATTTGAGATTCGTATTTAACACGTTGGTTATCGTACAATGATCAAGGTAAGATCAATTTTACCGATTAAAAAATTTCCAAAAAATTCAGGTAACAGGCAAATACGAAGCGATTAAGTGTTCGAAGCATTGTTGTGTACTACGTTTTAATTGAAATGTAAACTCACGTGATAGTCAAGCTGTTAATGTGTGATAATTTTGGAGTTGAATTGTTCTGTTGAAATATGAATCGTGAGAAAGAGGAATACAAAATGAGAAAAGCATTATAATGAACATTAAACAATCAAATATTTTTCTATGTGTAAAATACGTTTCTAAATAATTTTCTTTTCTTAATTTCTTTTATTGAACCCCTATATAGCTTTTTTATGCTGTATAACTAAAATTTCTTATGAGTTGTAATTCACTTAAAGTCCAAGAATAAATAAATGATTAAGTCTGATAGAATCACAAGTATAACATGTAAAATGAAACGAAAATCTTTTATATTATTAAATAAATTTAAATCTAATTTTTAGAAAACTAACCAGATAATTACCAACACATTCACATATAATACATAAATTCAACAAAACCTTTACTATTTTTTTCTTTTTCATATGTCAATCAATAAATCAAGAATCGATAAAATAACACAAACGCCATTGTACGAAAACTCGAACTTATTATTTTCCTCTTTCCAACTTAACAACAGGAACAATTCCACTCTTCAAGATATAATCACGTTGCCAATAATTCCATAATTCCTCTCTCTTTTAAAAACCCAAGGACTAACTCCTAAAAACCAAGAAGTCTCTCTGAAGCTACGATGAATATCCGCGACAAGACCCACGAATGTTTATGCAAATTCATCTCTCGACAACAAGAATTAAAGAAATCACACAAACCGATGTGAAACATTTCATTCGTCCGCTAAACGCTATCAAACAAATATCAATTTCAACCTGAATTTTCTATGTTTTACCTTGAGAGTATTTCCTAATATTTCTCCACGCACGTGCGCACATTCGTTTAGTGCGATGTCCCAGGCAATTTTCGCGTTCCATCGAGTGCATAAACATCCGCCGCCTATCCGCGTTACGTACGCCACGTCGTATAAATCTCCGGTGAATAAACGTTGATGGACCGAACTCAGGGCAACTGCTCGTCGAGAATGGCTCAGAGCTACGTTCTATCGGGTCAGAAGATGACAGTCAACGGTCGTCTGAACGATTCGTTTCCAGGCGTTGGTGCCGTTTGATAGCCACTGTACTGGCTCATTTGCGGTCCAAGTAAACCGCTGGTTTGCACCGGGCCTGGATAATAGGCTGGTAGACTCGCGCCAGGACTCGCTGCCGACGATGTGGACGTGGAACTCGCGCTAGACGAGCCGTGCTCGGTCCTCTCGTGCTGTTTGCTCATGTCCGGTGACTCTGCCGCTGGCGACCTCGTCGGACCACCGCCGACCACGCTGCCTGGACTGGACTCGTCGTAGAGCTTGTGCTCGTAACTGGGCCGATTGTAATCGGTGATAGCCGGCTTCTGGTCCATGTAGAGCTTCGATTGCTCGAAATAGGCCTTCGCGGAGTCTAAATAGCTCCGGTCCAAGTATGATTTCGGATTGGAGTCCAGGTACTTGGGGTCGGAGTACATGCTCATCGCCAGGGTGCTCGGTGGCATGTACGCTGCCCGGTATTTGTCCGCTTCCATCGAGTACTTCATGGCGTCCATCGAGCTCACCACCTGGAACCGAAAGAACGAAATTGGTCAGTAAGATTTTGGATGTCGAATGGTTTCAAGACGAATGTTCTCATGATTTTAAAGTATTATTAGAATTGTTCAACGCCAAGGGCATTATTATTTAACATTAAGGATTATTTAAATATTGTAAGCGTTTTGGTATTTGAGAAATTCATATTACAAGATCGTCGATCAACGGGGAAAAGAAATGGATTCAGACCGTGTTCGGACCTCAATCTCTGTATATACAAAGAAATATTACGATGTTACAAGAAAAAGTCACTGTAAAGTGTGAATATATATTGGAAAACATACGTGCAATTTAGAAATTGCATCATCTACAACAAATATTGAATATTAAAACTATATAGATTGTACACGTATAGCCATCAAGTGTGAAGTTTCTTAAAAAAAAAAAAAAAAAAGTACATGTAATACTAAAACATGTGAACATGTACTTAACTAAAAAAACATTCAATTACTCAATGCACGTTTTACGTGCACACACGTATTTCAGTACACGTACAAAACCGCAATCGTTAGCGCGAACGGGTCTGATTTCTGAGTCTACGGAACAGGACCTGATCCGACGTCGTCGTAGTGAACGAAGGACCACAGAATTCGCAAGGACAGTCCGCGAAGGATTTTTGAGCGGAGGAAAGAAGAGGAACCGAGTGGTAATCAATTGGACGTAGCCGGGGGAGGAGAGGCGAGCGAGGCGGGCTAAGACTGGATGTAAATCATCCGGACAAAGCCGCTTAACGATCCGACAAAGGTTCCGGCGCGGTCCTCGTCCACGAATTATAGAATCGGGAATAATCGCGCGCTCCTCCTGGCCCCCCCCCCCCCTACCTTTTCTTTTCCTTTTTTAAGAATCCCGTGGCAGTTTCACGCGCGGCGGACCATCCACCGTTCTCCGCGCGGCCCGAATTCTTTTTTAAACCTTGCAACGGTTATGAAATTTATAGCCATTGGTAGCTTTGTCCTCCGAATAGAACAAATCTCTCTCTCTGTAGTCTGTCCCGACGTGTCCTCGTCGTGGATCCGGCGATTTCGCGATTTGCGCTCCGGACCGAGTCGAATGCTTGCACCTTGAGGCCAGGCTTCTTTCTTCTTCGTGCCACCTTCTCGTGGAATGTTTATTTTTTTTTTTTCTTCTTCCTTCCTTCCTTCCAACGCGGGACTTTAATTCCTTTTGTTAAGTTGATTTATTGGAATTGATTAGACTGGATGGAGGTATCGTAGACGTTGGATCGAGTTTGGAATTCGAAGAGTGGAAATAGAACGACATTGGAAAATCGTAGGTGTAGTTTGATCGCAGAATTATCGAGACAAAATGTTTTTCTGTTGGAAATGCAAAAGGCCTTTTTTCAACTGTGCGGCATAAAAATTGCGGGATTAATTTTCGGGCCTAACCTCTCAGAGCCATAACTCTCAAGTTGTGCCAGGTATTCTTTCTACTCGAGGTTGTCTCGTGGAATTTACCAATTAATCAAACGTATTGTATATTGGAGCAATTATTCCATCCATACAAGCTAATTGACACGCTAACTACCACGATAGATTTAAATGATACTCTCACAAGTATCACAATGTTTAATTTTATTTACGCTTAAGATGTTTTAATATAATTTTTGTAATACAATATATAATATTTTACTTAAAATCTTGACTGAATAGCGCATTCTTTTATTTTACAACGTTGTCATGATGTTTGAAATTTATTATTCGACGATATTCATTTTATCTTACTCGTTGGAAACACTGATCTGAAGCATTGATGACCATCATGGCTCCATCTATCTCTGGTCACAGGTGACCAAGTAAACCCATAGATATAGTATAAGTTTAGTTTATCTAGAATTAAGGAAGAATGTAGCAATAAGTGCAATGTAGCAAATTTCTATCGTGAAGATTGCGCGTGCTCCAGGGCTGGAGCCTATAATCTAAGAACACTACTGATAAGCTTTTACTCGTTATGCTTTGTACATAGGAAAATACTGTATACACTGGCACAAAATAAACGATGTTAAAAAAAAAAAAAAAACAGGTGACCAAGAGAAAGACGAACAATTACTAATTTCTCAAAAACATTAACAATGAATTTGAAACCTGAAATTGCATAACTTATCGGAGCGTTGACCAGTTAAAATTCCACGGTCTTCATCGGTGCGTTCCAGTGGCTTTCGCTCCGGCAAGACTTAATTATCGTGCAACAGCACGTTATGTCGCCGTTCGAGCGTGCAACGAAACGTCGTACCGTTGTCCTTCTGTTTTCATTCACAAAAGCGGCTATTCTTCGCGTTGCCATGTGTCGTCAAGGATGGAAAGCGACGAAGGGAAGTGCGCGCCAACGACAGAGAACGAGAGGCAAATATGGGCAAGTATGGACGGAACAAAGACAGAGGAAGAGAGTGGAATGTCTTTTGCTAGCGGAGCACTTTATTTTCCAAATGGCTCTTCTCCGTTCCCGGGTCAGAGAGGTTGGCTAAAGCGAGAAAGTCAACCGGGAGCCATTGTTGCTGCCGGTTCGTCGATATTTCACCCACATCGCGCCCTCGCGTGGTTTTCCCCGACTTCGGAGCGACGTCGGCAGTGGACTTTCAATCGGAAGCTCGATTTTGTTCTTTGAATTTATGTACATTCTACGTCGAGCAGAATACCGGGGATAGTTAGAAGAAACTTGGTCTTTGCAATCTTGCTGAGAGCTAGATGTTCGGAAGTTTCGGGAAATATTGTCAGAGTATTGTCATGTCGCTCTTCTCAGGATCGAGGTCCCATTTTAAGCAAGTATCGCTAGTACAGTTGGCTAACGCGCGTCGAGAATTTTTTTGTTCCAAAATTGTAATATTCTACGAAATAGTAAATTTATTACTTCTCAATAATTTCTATCCAGCGATGTCATACCGACGAGTCCGAAAGGAAAAGAAAGCGACGAATTATTGTATACGGCTCGGTCACTCGTTACGGTCCGCAATCGGGTGGCAGCGCAACTAATTCAAATAATTTATTAAACGCACAAACGCTGCGTGCAACGTCGTTGCATCATAAAGATCGACCATTTATGTCACGACTCCAGAAATTCTTCATCGTCCACTCAAACACTCCTCTCTTTACCAACCCCTAATCTCATCCCTCTAATCATCTCTCGTGCAAGTTACTCCAACGTTTTCCATGAGCCACAAACTCGCGCAACTGTCCTCCAACCATCGTCACCCTCCTTTCTTTCGAGTCTCCCATTTCTCCATCCAACGTTTTCTTCTTCAACGAAGATGAAGAAGAAGAAAAAGAAGAAGCGACGAAGCCTGATTGGAAAAGAATGTTCATCGGACGTTGGTCGTGGCGGCGTGAAGATGTTCCTAAGTGGTAAAGCCAGCAATGATGGGCACACTGACGGCGATGATGGTGCGGTTTCGGTCCGCGAGGACGATAACACACGGCGCGGTGGCGGCGCGGCCGCTGCGTTGGAATTCTTCGCTCGTGCTCGCCGGTTCGCCAATAATAGTCGGCCTGTATCGCGCCGCTGCGTCGTTCCAGACGCGTCGGCCATTCAGCCGTTGAATGCAGAAATAACTAGCTATCTGTTTGTCTCCCGTACCCAGCTGCGGAAATTCATACACAGACCACGGTCTCCGGTTTCTGTTTGCGAAGCCACCCGGGGGCCCCTTTGTTGCGACAACGAATGAAACGTACCTACGCTCGTCCTCCGCCTCGTACATCCTCCTCTCTTCTTTCTCCTCTTCCCGGAGAGTCCTCTCCTCTCGCTCGGCGCGATGTTTCGCGTTGCTCCTGCTGCCTCTGCCTTCTCTCATCAACGATCTATCTCTCCCTTTTCGCGACGTTTCCTTCTGTTACGCGCGGATCGCTGCCCGACCATCTTCATCGATGGTTGTTCTGTTTTCTCTTTTTTTTCTTTCTTCTTTTTTTTTTTTTTTTTTCTTTCGTGACTCGATCGAGGACGATTTGTTGTGGATCCTCGGATGAATTTAGAGAGACTAATTGTACTGCATACGAGTATTCCCTATTAAGCTCAGACTGTGTTAATGAAACCCGTATTATAAAGGCTAGCATTTCACTGTTAACTTTCACCGTTAGTAAGATATCCTTCATGCGCGCAACAGTACACGCTTGGTTCGTGGAATAGCTCGTTATTAGCGTAAGACAACTTTCATAAAAAATGACTTGTGATGTACAAACAGATACTCCCTCTCCTTGCTATTATTCGATAAAATAACTTGATAATTGTGAATATAATTGTCTGAAATACGATGATTAAATTGTGCTGTAAAAACGGGAAGGTATTTGCACGGCGTGAATTATTTTGTTACCAAAAATCGTGTTCCAGATTTCGACTACCCTTTACAACAATATTTCTGAATTGTTCATCACGCTTGAAAGCGGTACAATACGGAGGAATGTTCCGAGATTGAACCGAGGCAGAATTTAAGATATATACGCTTCGGAACGATTAATAGAATTTCGCTTGTTTGCCGAGGAGAGGGACGCGTGAATGCAGCGATAAATCTCGAGATTCCCCGATCGAGTCTCTCGACGTCAAATTCCATTGAATAGGGACCCGCAAGAAATAACCGCGTGGGTGGCTCTTTTCCGCCGGCATCTCGATAACGCTCTCGGTCCCCGCGAGCCGTGTCTTACGCATTTTTCGTCCTTGACAAATGCGTAATCGCCGATGCTCCCCTTCTCGGCAGGATCGAACCTCTTTCCTCTAACCGAGAAATAATATATTACACCGGCGACTATTACCTTTCACTCGTTTTCGCTTTGACATTCTTCAATTTTCGTGAATAAAATATCCACGCTGGCAAGTTCTTCCCGGCTAGATGAATTATTTACGTGTGAAAAAAAAAAAAAAAAAAAAAAATGGCACGGCGTGGAAAAGGATTGAAAACTAGTTGAGACGATGAAAGTTGGGAGAAACGTCAAATAAAATGCATCGACTGCTCTCTTATTCTGCAGTACAATAAATGGAAACGTAGAGTCTAGCTTTTCTCTACTTTTCACAGTATAATGGCCAGAGTGATAAAATACCTAGACACACTCTTTTCTTTACGAAAGAAAGAGCAACGTGCATCGAATTCATTTACGATTTTACGTAACTTTACAAAGCCATTTCTTATCAGTCTCCATGACCGACATTTATAAAAAAAAAAAAAAAGGGATCTCATTCTATGATACGATCTCTAATTCGGTATTTTTATAAAACCGCATTGTATCATTGGAAATATAAATCTGCCAAAGACGTCGTTTCTTCTCCATCTCGGTCTTGTACCTTCAATTCTTAAACTTTCACGATGAGTCTCGCGAATGTGCGACATTTCATCGCGTTATCGATAAATAAACGATATATATATATATATATATATATATATATATATATATATATATAGACGACAAATGTATATCTTTATTTTTGATCCTAAAATTGTTCAGATTCTATCGTTTTATCTCATTTCTGCACTCTCTGTGGCAATTATTCGTCGAATTGCGCAACATCTGATGGCAATAAATTCTCTCAATGTTCGAAATGAACCCGGAAGTCGAATTGGTTTCCGTTTCGAGATCGCTCGCGGCGATTCGCGAACGACACAGATAAGCTTCGAACGAGAGAGATAAGAGAATCGACGGACGGGAACAACGCCGGGAACACGATGAAACGGGTTTTCAGGCAGGAAACGGGTAGTTTGTTTACGAGATGCATCGACTTACCTGAGCAGGTGCTCCCAGGCCCGCGGACATCGCCGCCGCAGACTGTTGTGCAGCCGCAGCCGCGGCTGCGGCCATGCTGGCCGCGGATAGCGAACCGTAAGCCGCTGCGGGCCCATAATACGAGCCCATTCCAGCTTGTCCCATACTGCCGGCCATTCCTGTAACACGCATAATTTATCCGCGTGCGAAAAATGTTGATAACTTAGCTGTTTGAAAGTCGAACGCTTTCCACGTGACGTAGGTGTCAAGTTGGAGTGCAGCGTTGGAGTTTCCATCGTTTTCGATGTATAAACGTAGGTGATTGTTAATTTATTGATAATTTAGCAAACCAGCGCATAGGCGATAATTAACTCCTAACTGGTTATTATTGGATCGTTGGTTTTTGGGAAATTTTTAATTACTAATCGCTGTCACGGAGGATAATTATTATTGTTACCTGAAACGGAACGATGCTATTTATGAAAAATTAATCCGAGATACATACAAGATGTGAGTGAAATTTAACCCTTGAATTTCTTTGAACTGAATTTTAGTTTCCAGTTAAAGATGCTTTAAATTTATACGTTCAATTTTACGAACAATTCATAATTGGAGGTGGATCTTCCAAAAATGAGCTTCGGCTCATGAAAATTTGAAATGTTCTGCATACACAAAATCAGAAGAATAAATCATACTGATAGTTTCCGTGTCAAACGAACAAATTTCGAAGACCAAAAGAGAACAACCCGTCGTGCAACTCACGCGAGACAAAATTTCTTTTTCCTTTTTTTTTTTACCAAAACACTCGTATTGACAATACGGCAATCGAATATCGCGATCAGCCTCGATCCTCATCTTTCGTCGATCGACAATGCCAATGATTAACCGAAACGGACCCACACATTTTTCGTCGAGATTGATATCGGGGAGGTCGTTCGCTTCGGGGCTTATCGATCATCGTCGTCGAACGACGGAAACCCGGCGAAAGAATAGCTATGCCAACGAACGCTCATTGTCGAAGCGTCGTGAACCTCCACCGGCGACGGAGAAACGTCACGAAAGAAGCTGAAAGAAGATGATTGGCGGCGAGATTTATGATCGGCAACGAGGAATTCACGGTCGTGCGATTATTAATCGTGATTTTGTAACCGATCGGGCTTCGTCGATGCCGGATGAAATTTTTCGGTATATCGGTAGTTGAAAAATATCAGTGACTGTATTAAATTTCGACTGTATTAACTATCGCGTCTTTACGAAAACCCGCCTTTGTTGTTTAAGAATTGTACAAATTTCAATTTTAGTGAGAATGTTTCACGCGTGATTGTTGCACGATTTTTGATTGATCAGTGGAGCAGAAGAACGATAAATGACAGTTTAAAAGATAAGATCTTAGAAAAGAGAAGCTTTTTATGAGATAATAAATTGTTGATTGATAATTCGTATTTGATATTTCCTCTGAGTAAGTAATTATGTAAAACGTGTACGTACACGAGGAATACATAATAATGTCAAATATTGAAAATACAAAAAGTATGGAAGAATGTGACGTTAATGATTTGAACAATGGTTATGAGTGAATTATCATACGATGATACACGTGATTTACTTTTTACATCTAGCTATCACAAAAATTTCACAGTCTTAAAAGAAACTGATGAAAACAATTTATTTATCCAATATATTAACTGTTCACCATTATAGCAGTTTGACACAGAGAGAAACGAATTGAATTGGAAAAATAAAGAACATTCAACAGTTATTTCAATTCAAAACGAACTACGTCCACGTAAAACACTCGATTTAATCGATCGTGAACTCAATTAATCGTTATTAACCTGGGCACGCTGGTGTCGATCGCTGGTTCCGATACAAACACTCAGAATCATCGTGATTTTATCGCGATTCTATAAAACCTCTCCGTCAGCTCCAGGTAATTCGTAACTTGTCTCACGTTTCTGCGAACGGGTCTCTCCCCCTCGGGGAACGATTCCCCCGTTTTCATTCACATTGCCGCGATATTGCAGCATAACCGAACAAAATTATTAATTCCAGCAATGGCAACGGTCCGATTAAGGCCGGAATTTATCCCATCGCCCACGCGACACTTCGAAACGCGACCGGTAATCCCCGATTTATCGGTCGTTACACCGTGTCTCTTTCTTCTTATCTTTTTACATCCTTCTTTATTCCTTTCCGTGAACCAACCACTCTTTCCTGAAGTTAAAGACACGAGAAAAGAAAATTCTAGCACTTGTGAAATTTTATCATTTATTTATTTAAATATTTCTTTTTAAATTATCTGCGATCGAAGTAATTTTTAACAGTTCGAGTGGCTTCTAACAAAATTGAAGAATTTTTTAATTTCTCTCTCAGAGATTCTCAGGCTAAAATGTTCTACTCGCAAGACAAAATTGTGAAGTAGATCGATCGTGGTACAAATCAGTTTAAACGCGCAGTTTCAATTGAAAATTGTTACGAAATGTTACAAGCTCTCCTTCCAAGGCTTCCTTGTTCCATTTTTCGACAAAACTTTTTAAAATTGCCCTAAACAATTCTTCAAAAATTCTGATCCCCTTCAAACAAATTTTGTAAGCAGCGATAGAAGTAATGGTCATAAAACAGATGATTCTACTTAGAAAACACGATCGTAAAGGATATTGGCAAAAGTTACTGATCCTGTTCCCTTTTTTCCATCACTTTCCTTCACTTAGTATACCTTTCTTCGTCTCTTCTTTCATACCTCCGTGCGTCGCTGCTGAACACCGCCCTTGCACGGTGGCACGCGTATAAGACAAGTGCGTGGGTGGTTGGGATAAATTATCGGCTTGGGCCTGGAATTTCTGGCCAAGGTTTCCGTTCGGAGATAGCGAGCAACGACTTAAGACCGTAAGTCAAGGGAGAACCTCTCTAGCCGGAAATTCGCGCCATAATTTCTTTTTCTTTTCATTTTTTTTTTTTTTTTTTTTTGATTTTTTTTTTTTTTTTTTTTAGCAGTCCGATGATATCGAAGAAAATGAAATTACCTACTATCTATATAGTCACGAAATATTTGAGATCTGACAACTGTATTTACTGTAAATGGACTGCTTTATCTGACCGTTTTATCCAGTAGAGATTAAAGTATTTTATCGTAGATATTGTGTACATTGCAAAAATAAAACTCATTAAACTAGATTTCTGGAAATACAGAAATTTCTAGATATATAGATTTCTGGAAAAATATTTCTCGACTACATTCAACTAATTTTACTATAAAAATTTTTATTTCCATTTTTCTTTTTTCATGATATAGGAATTAAAATTATGTTTCTTGTACCTTGTAGCATTTTAAATATAAAACAATTAAATTAAATCAAATTAAATACTTAAAACCTGTTATTTTTTAAATATGTTGTTAAATATGTTAGTTTTTTTGTTACTAATTTAATTTAAAAGATAATAAATTATTGCTAAGAATATTAATAGACCAAAGGATAAAAAGGATCACTCTACTTTATAAAGTGTTAAAATTCAGAAACACGATGGAGTGAAACACGTAAATTCATCGAATCTCTTGACGGATCGCTCCACTTGATCAGACTTCTTTTTTTTTTTTTTTTTTAAATCCTTCGACAAATTTATAATTCGTTTGCTTACAAAGTCACGTGCTTCCACCGTCTCGGAGCGTGCAACCATATACAGGGGTTAAGACAATTCGATAAATAAATGAGCCAACGACATGTTTATGCTCTCGCGTGCATAAAGCCAATGAATCGTTCGCGCGGACCACGACCCTTCCGCGCCGAAGGGAATTATTCGACGATTTATTCCGTGCCCTCCGTGCCAAAGATCCCCGAGATACCAGCGCCAACTTTTGACCCGTGTTTTCGAAAATAAACGCGGGAGACTTAACTTGTTTTGCGTGACTACTTAACTTGTTTCTCTCTGTTTCCTCTATTTTCCAAACTTTACGTATTGACTCTTTTGCGTAAAATCATAACGGCACTTTTTCTACGATCATGCTTGTTGAAAAGAGAAGAAACAGCGGTAATACGTGTCACTGTATATTTTAGTAATTAGAATAATTTAACCGACTGAAGATCATTTGTGTCAGACAGAGTCTATTCGGAGTTACGAAAAGAAATTCAAAGAAATTCAATATTTTATCATCTTTCTATATTCTACAATTTTATGGAATTCTAAGGTAATATTAAGTAAATTTTGTAATATTAAGGTAAATTATCGCTTGATCTTTAATAAATTTAATTATAGCCTCTCAAAGACCCATAGTCTCGTGTTACCCAAACCTAACCCAAATCTAACTCAAACCGACCTATGATATTCTTTTATGATGTCATAAAAATTAAACTGAACTTGAAAATTTTCCTTCTCTTCCTTTTAAATTAAATTTAAAACAGCTACACCTGGGCTGCTGGTGTTTCAAAAAACACCACTGCTGAAAACCGAAAGTTATACAACCATCTAGAAATACTCGAGAAAGCACAGAGAATTTACAAGGATGGATGTAGCAGTAATGAATAAAAATAAATTGAGGATTGAAACGGAGCCGCGATCGCGGAAATCGTCGGAAAATTCCGGAACGATTGTTTCAAATAAATTACGGGAATAAACTAAATTGTTAAATGGAGATTTCGTGCATCGAGTGATTTGTTCGCCGTCACAATTTCACGGCCGATTGTGCCCCGGGGGTTGAATCCTCGTTTTTTTTCCTTTGACCCGCCGCGTCGCGGAGAAATTCAAAATTACGTAACCTGCTATGAGGCGTGGAAACAATGGAGACAATGGAGACGGTCGGGACGTCAAACAAATCTGTGTAAACCTCCGAACCGAATCAGTGGGGAGGCCCTTCGTGTGTACGCGAACGCGATTCATCGACAACATCTGTTCCCCGGGCCGATTTCGCGGGGATGTTTCTCCACCGTAGACGGCGATAAGGCACGGGCCGATCGAAATCGACAGATGCCGATCTCGTAATTGAACGCAACCTTCGACCATTGTCGTGGCAGCGAAACGAATCGTAGCTATCAGTTGCGATCGCTGCGTTTCGAGTAGTTACGGAGTATGATACGAATGACGATTCGAAGACAGGTATGTAGCTCTAGGTCGCTGTTTAGTTTATTTTTGGTTCGTGAACTCAATCAATTTAGAAAATTCCAGCAAATGTTTAAAAACACATGTTGCAATGGAAAGAAGATCTGGCTGCGGAGCGGGCCTTGAATCTACCCGCTAACGACTTCTAACATACGAAAGTAAATTTGAAGTTGATTGGCTGTGTGTTTTAAACTACGACGCACGTTTAATTTATTGAGAAGCATTAGGGAACGAATAATGAAAACGATGAAACGATGTGCAAACGTTCGATGAATAATTTCTCTTTCTCGAGCATCGAATGCGAATTTTACAGTGTCAAATTAGAGGGAACCTCCGAGTCTTGTATCCAGAAATTAAAACAGAACTGTCTGTAAGAATTTTCAAAGGTAGTCCGATGAATTCGATTGAAAACAATATTTGAATCAGTTGGTGTAAATATTCCTATTTTTTCGTAAAAATAGAAAAAAAAGCCACACATAACATATATATTACTCTCAGCGAGTATCGTTATAATCAATTCTATTATCGCCAACCGACGTTCACCTTCAATTCATCTTCCACTCTACGCGACCTTTCGTCTCTCAGAGATACAATTACGCGCTTCATTGTACCTCGCCACCCTGGCCGAAGACAAACGGAATAATAAAAGTACAACAATGTGGTGGGGTGCTTCTTCAACGAAGAGAACTGACCAGACGCGGCAAAACTCATCAACTCGCCGCGAGTGTCAGTCTCGTTCTACTGTTTGCACAAGTGCATCGCCGGCAGGTAAGTAGGTATACGTTGATAATAAACGGCGATGGCCGGCGAAGGGAGCACTGGTCTTTGAACGTTAAAAACGGGCAACGCGTGAACCATTAGCGAGAGCGCTGGAGAAAATGGCGCGGAGGAAACGAGGGTCGGTCGAACCTCGAAGAAATCGCCATTATAAGACTTCCGACCACGGGAACCCGGAGGCATCGCCGGCAACAATGCGACTGAAACGCGAGCCGAAAAGATAAGAATATCAAAGCACTGAACAGACGGGACTGTTCCTCTTCTATTGTACGCCGCCGCAACACACCTTCGAATTGCGAGATTTTCACGGCGATCGATCCCGTTCTTGTCTCTCGCTATCGTAATTGCATTGTCTACCCGCTATCGGTCTCAAACTGTTTCCAGACGGATAATTGCGCGAAATTGTGCAAGTTCCTTTTTATTCCTTTGTTCTTCCTCTTTTTTTTTTTTTTTTTTCATTCGCTACTTGTTGGCGTTAAAGTTATTTTTCACGAAATGTGATAGAGAACACTCGAATTTTCGTGAAGCTTTCTTTCTCGACTGGTTGTACGGTTGACGTAGATCGAACGATAAAATGTTCAACCCTCGACAAACTTTCTTTGCATCGTCTTACCAACAATTTATTTACGAAGCACCAATTCAAATAGAATTATATAGTATTGGAAATAATCGTTCAAATGGTATTTTGTTGACTATATTTGATAACATGTGATAGTCTAGGCGTCTGTACAGATACTATACTATTATACATCGCATCATGCAACGCCAAATGCATTCATTATAATTGTCAGCAAATTATAAAAAGAGGAAGTCTGAACTAACTGTTGGTTAGATTTGCGTACGATGTTCCGTCAGAAGGGACAGAATTTGAGTTAATTCCTTTATGACTAGATATCTCAGAGAGATTAATTCTTTTTTCTTCTTATTGACTCGTTACGATATTAATTATTTACTTAGATACACCTAGTCAGAATATTTGAAGCTTCGTACTTTAAAGAATTAAGCACGAGAGATTTTTTTTATAATTGTATTTTCATTCTTTCCCCCAAAAAGTTTAGTGATTGAAATATACTATAGTTTTGCTGTGATTCGCTATTGACTTTGAACAAAAATTGTCTCGTTCATTCTTGACGAATTATGACCCTACACTTCTTTTACATTTCAATTTCTCGAGATACTTGCGTTACGATCTTTGTATTTTTCAAATTGGAAGCAGAAATGAATTGACTTACCAGCACGAAACGCGTCCATGGGCACGCTGGGATACGGAATACTGTAAGGATAGCCTTCCTTTCGCAACGTTTTCGGCTTCCTT
Organism: Frieseomelitta varia; assembly: GCF_011392965.1. NCBI lineage: Eukaryota > Metazoa > Arthropoda > Insecta > Hymenoptera > Apidae > Frieseomelitta > Frieseomelitta varia. Next base: position 66,643 of record NW_025110027.1, on the reverse strand, counting down.
CTAGGTCTGTATTTATAATCAGGATGTTCCTTCATGTGCTGTGCTCGTAACCTCTTTGCCTGATCGATGAAGGGCCGTTTCTCGTCCTCCGTTAAAAGTTTCCATTCAGCACCTGAAACAATGTAACGTTTCGATAGTTAGAAACGGCGAGCGAACAAGTTCCAATGTTCGAGTACTTTGAGCTTCGTTGAATGTCGATGGAAAAAATCAGCGGACAATTACAAAAGCGATTAAACAATCGAGTTCAAACGGAAATTTTCCTTTCGGAAAGTTTTACACTAGTGTAAATTTTTGCAACATTTTCCAAGTTTTTTTTTTTTGAAAACTCGTCAAAGTTCAAGCGTGAAAATATTTGAAGATTGATTTCCCACGAATCGTAGCGTTGATAGCGAATTAATAATTTTAAACATACGACGGTGTTAGATCAAAAGTATAATATGAAGTAAGATGAGTCACGAAGTAAATGGAGACTAACCTATAATTCAGAGAATATTTCATTTTGCAAACTGAATCTTGTCAAATTGATATTCGATGCGACAACATTTACATTTTCGCTAATGAACAATTTCGTTAAGCAAAAGAAAAAAAAAAAGAAAATCTGTAAGATAAATATGACGTTATTTATCATTCTTGACACACTTTCACCAACACACGCGTTAGCTTGCAAATAATGCACTTGTAACCAATTAAGCGTCAAGTAGTAAATATTCATAAGCAGTTAGCAAATTCTCCGTCATTCAATTTTCATCAAATGTCGTACGCTTCCCGTGTTTAACAATTGACGTTAAATACAGAAGTAAACCAGCTTTCCACCTAATTCTCGCGTGTTAACTCTGTCTGACCAGATTGTGGCACATTCTACTGACGACTATCCATCGTACGGAACGAAAAGTCGAGCGAAAAAATTTCGTTTCGAGAAACGAAGTACAAATTAAAGTATTAAATTCACGTTGAACAGCTGAAAGAAAGAGGAGCCGTGTCTTTTGGCTGATTCTCTCTCGACGAGCGCATGTTTACAGTTCGTATAAAGCAGTTTGTAAACGAGTGATGGGCATTTGGGCAACGCGTCCGATCAATGAGTACAAAAAAGATTCGGACGCCTGTGTTTACCCGATGAAATGGACGTGTTGTGTGCCGCCAACGGCAGAATCAGCCGTTATGGCTGAATTATCGACGAGCTCGTAATCGCGCCTCATTTCAATCGCGATTGTCCGCGTGGAAAATTGCGTTTTTTCAACGGACGAGAAAATTTTTTTTCACCCCTCCCTCTTTCCCGATTGATATATTCTTTCGATTACATTTCTCCGGACTCTCGTTAAAGGAGAAATTTGCGTTTCATTGCAATTGGACATGATTTTATTGGCAAATCGATTTCAAAATAGCGCGTTTGAAAAGAATGTTCTTGACACGGTGTTTTCAGTTAGGAAGAAACACGACGGATGAAGAAACAAACACGCTCTACATATGTAGATCTGATAGGTCCAGTCACGCAATAACAGCGACGACAGCTTCGAATGAAAGGTTCGAAACAATGGAACCTTTTCTCGATCGTAATAGTCTCTCGCGAAACTACAAGTAAACCCATTGGAGCACGAGCTTGCGTGTTTGAATTACTTATGTCGCTGCACGAGTGGTTTACGAATATCTTTTAAACTAGATCTCGACACGAAAATGTCGCTCTGTCATAATATTTCCAAACGGCGCTGGAAAACATTCGCGAAAAATCGGCTCTCTTTTACAAGATTGCTTATAAGTTATTCACAATCAAATTCAACAAATCATGCAGCTTGACGTGAATACCTACTTTCTAAAAGCAGCTCGTTTCAAATATTCCGCAACGTCATAAACAACTGCCTCAACTAACAAAATTCACTTTCATTTTCGAAAAAAAAAAAACTTCCGTTCGATTCTCTCTCGAGTCTCGATCGAAAATTCTCCGACTCGCTCGTCGTGAAGCGTGAAAACAAATGGCGTTGGCGGCGTTTGAAACGAGCGATTCTCGCGTTTGAACTGCTTCAGGAGCTGGGCGGGGAGAACGACACGGAATAACAGGCAGCCGTTTGCCCGAAACAACCGATGTTTTCGCGGCGAAATGCTCGCAACAGCCACCAGAGTCCCGTTGCTGTTGCTCTCTGTTTCGCCGCTCTGGTTGTTCCTTCGGCGGTAGCGAGCCGATTGTTTCGCCGAGAATTAATTACCACTTGTTGTCGGGGTGCTGGCTGCGGCTGTGTGTAGAGACAAAGCGCGAAGCCCTGGCGTTTCTGGCAAACGGAGGCTGGCCTCAAACGAGAAAACGACGCGCGGCGCCGCGCGCGCCAAGTCCGCACTCCGCGGTTTCATACCGCGAGACAAAGGGCGCCAACCTCGCGGCGACAATGGCCGCCGACGTCGAGACGTTCGCCGTCTTTCCACGTCGATCTTGCAAGCCGGACGAAGACAGAGCAGTGTTTCGTTTCGTGTGAAGTGGTTTTTCAGGGCTGGTCTCGTTCAAGGACTGATTTTGTTGATTTCAGACATATTGATAATACGTAATTAAACGGCGGATTTTTGTGCGTGAAATGAGAAATTTGAAGATAGAAAGTGGCTACGCGTGATGTGCAGAAGAAAAATATAAATAAATAAAATAATATAATAACAATATAAATATAATAATAATAATATAAATAATAGTAAGTAATAGCAGTTAATAATAGTAAGTTATAGTAGTTAATAATATAAATAAAAAAAAATAATATAATATAACAATAATATAAAGTATTAATAATAATATAATAATATAAAATATTAAAATATAAATAAATATATTAAAATATATATAATATAAAATAATAATATAATAATAATATAAAATATTCAAGGATAATAATCTGTATTATAATTAATAGAGAAAGCAATTTCTTTTATCAATTTCATAAAAATTTTATAATCATATTTTATAAGTACATAAAAATATGAATTCGCATGAAAATCCGCAGTTCGATAATCATACTTTTGGTAGAGATCGCACGAGTATCAATACAGTATGCAAACGTTGTTCCAAAAGGATTAACAAGATTGGATAATCGTTATTGAATTTGAAATAAACACGTAAGCCTTAAATCCTTGATTTTTTATTTCTTCTACTAGCTGTTTCACTACTGCACGGAGAATTTATAAGTTGGAATAAAAGTGTTCGAAACGGAGCGACAGATGAGATTAACGAATAAAGGGTTAGAGATGTGGAAGAAGAGTATTTGAACTGAGTGTTTGCCACTGTCGCGTGTAGGAAAATCTCTTAAAATATACAAGATGAAGAAGTTGAGTTACAAATTGAGCAGATGTTACAAGCGGAAACTTTAGTCAAACATTTGTAGAATTGAAATCAGAAACCCATACAATGAGATTATTGTAACTTTAATCAATTTCCAGTTCTAGCTCATTTCTGAAATTATTTATAAACCTTTCCTAGAGACTGAAATATTTCTCAACATACAAACTTCCATAGCTGCGTAATACACAAAAATTGTACGTCACATCTTATCGAAAAGCTTCGATAAACCAAGATCCTTCAAATCACAGACTCTTTTCTCAAAGAGTATCGAAACGTTATGTAATCGGCAGAAGACAACGACACGGGGGACGCAAATGTCAAAGAGGCGAAAGAAGACGGCGAAAAAACGGGGCCAAGGAAAGAGAGAGAGAGAGAAACTCGGGCGAGTTCCGACAGCAATATGAAGAACGAGCACGTTCCGGCCGGGCATACAACGGATCGCTCAAGAGGGATGAAAGTTCTCGATACAGAGAGGAGATACACTGGCGGAAATTCGAGGCGCACCGGAGTAGATACGGCAGCGAGAGAGGATGGGATTCACGTTGCCCGATGGATCTTTTACTCTCCTCGTTATTGTTGCTGACAGCAGGCAACGACAATGGAAAGAGTTGCTTGCTGTGTAGCGGAGCACACGATGGAAGAAAGATAGACAGAGGGAGAGAGAATGGAGAGAGCAGGCTAAACAATACAGACACGTGGTGGTGGTTCACAATGAACCTTCGAGGAACAGTTGCGAGAAAGAGAGAAACGGAACAGGGAATACGAGATTTTTGTCTTCCGGCACAATGTGCAGCGCTGATAACGCATTCGAGCCGAGCCCGACTGGTGTCGAGCCATTCTTAATCCTTGTTCCACAGCCCGTACCCTGAATGCGTTCAGGCAACGGGAAAGGAAATATAGTGTTTCGAAATAACAGTTCAATGGGAGTGCTGTTTGGCTCTCTGTTTCCAGCTTATTGGGATATTGCTCGTTGGATGGGGGTGCTACGTGATTTCCATTTCAACCCTTCCGGCGTTCTTTTTCGGCTTTGCGGCAATTTCTTTCTCTACAGATTGACGATCACACGAGATGATGAATCTATTTTTGTACATTTCCGAATTTCCATGCTATAATTGACAGATAAGGTTTTTTGAAGTATTTAAGGAAGTAGAAAAATCAAGCGAAATAGAAATATACTCATTGACGGTAAATTAAATTTGAAAATTGTTCCTCCGTCTAGAAACACGAAGAGAACAAGTGTGAGAGTCATTCCAAGTTTCAAAGGCCCTAGTGTGTCGAAAAAAAAAAGACAACTAGAATACTATGTTGGATGACCAACCCGGACGATATTGAATAGTATGCAAATACTGACAATAAGCTAGCAACAGTTCACATAAAAGTGGACTGTGAATAGTTAGTCACAAGGGCAAGATCCAATAGTTGGTCATCTATGCTCGTTCCCCTTCCACTTGACGATGATAACCCAATATATATAAGGACATGCTTTAGAGACATTCACCCTCTCTTATAACATTCTAAATCATTATAGAAACATTCAATATCGCTAACTCATAAATCATTCTAAATCATTCTATATCGTTAAGAGCATATTAGACATTCATCATATTCTAAGACATTCTAAATCATTGTATATCATCCTATTTCATACACGACCACGACTGTAAGGGAATAAACTCTTCTAAATTGTAAGCGTGTTGACTCCATTACACGGAATCCAACAACTATTCAATATATACTATTCAATATATATATATATATAATACTATAAGATATATAATACTACTCCAAAAATTAGTGTCCACTGAAAATCCTCGAAAAAACGTAAAGCCAATCCTTCTTTCCGAAGCTCTAAGAGGAAAAACGATCACGATAGTCGATCGATGCTTAAACTTAAATACGACCGACGACAAGTGCACCCTCGGGAAAGGATGGTTTCTTCCAGCGACGCTATTTACATTATAGCCTATTCCAATCGATACACGTTTTCCCAGTCTGAAAGGCAGGTGGCACGGACGAACAAGCGCGAGGGGGAGGGATGGGATAGGGGTGGCGGACGGACTTGCGCTCGGGGGTGGGTGGGTCGGTGTATTTGTTTAGAACAAAAGGTTCCCGGCACCAGTCGGTATTAGTAGGTAGGTATTCTCGACCACCGCTCCTTCCTCCTCTTTCCGTGCTTTCGGAGAGGGCCACCGCTACCAGAGAAACGTCGGCTGGCTCTCGTCCTTCTCGTCGTAGTCGGCGTCGTCGTCGTCGTCGTCGTCGTCGACGACGACGACGACTACGGATGAGGACCGGGCTTAAAGCACAATGGCGCCTGCTTTTCAGTCCTTTCGCTGGCGAACAATGCCGTTTATTTAACATCGTTTAAAAGTACAAAGCCTGTTAATTAATGGACGGGGTCGAAGAAGAGGGACGTGGAAGCCAAGGGAAGAGGAACTTGGACGTGAGAGGGCGAAGAGAGGACAGCCATGGCGACGGGGAACCATTGCTAGAGCGCGGCTTTTACCACACCAACGACTACGCGCTATTGCCCCGGCATTGCTATTTCTGAAGGCAGCTGCTATTAGTCCAGCGAGAACTACCACTGCCTCTGCTTTCTTCCACTCTCTTTCTTCCTTTTCTTCCTTTTTCCCCACCCCATCCTACCCTTCCCACCTCTTCCAGTTTTCTTTCATTCGTTTCCCTGATTGTCGGCGGGCAAAACTAGGCTACTACCGCCGCTGCTACTTACCGCTCCTTCCCTCTCTCCACCAATTTCGTCCAGTGTCTTCTTTCTACTCGTTCGTTCTCCCAGTTCTTCCCCTTTTGCACGTTCTTCTCGACCTTTCTCTTCTTTTTTCTTGTTTTTCCGTTTTATTTTTCTCTCCTCTTGCTTTCTCGCGAGCCTTCGTTGTTTGGAACGAAGAGAGGGGCGTCGGGCTGCGCGAGCGCCCATTTGTTTGGCCTTTGCGTATTCGTCGGTGAATCGGCCGAAGAACAGCGATTTTTTTAGTTAATTAACTACCCCCCCCCCTCCCTCTTGTTGAAAGGCTGCTTCGTTCTTTCTGGTCGTTTCTTCGACCAGGGTTACAATGTTTCGGAATTTTTTTCTGTCGTAACGGGGCAATGGTATTGTTTTATTATCGCGTTTTATCTTGGCGAACGTTTAAATGCTTTCCCTTGCGAACTGCAAATGGAAAACTGGAGAATAGGCCCCGTGAATGTTTCAACGTATTGTGCGACCATTTAGAAGTTTGTTAAGAAGATTTCGCTTCGCGACGTTGTTTCGTTAGTACCGTGTTTTTCAAAGGGGAAATGTAGAAAGTAATTTGCATCTTGTTTCAATTCGACAAACGTAAGTAACCAAAGGAACGTTTACGCGAGTTGTGAATTCTTTTACGTAAGGAAACTTCAAGGAAAGCGTAACTTTTATGAAAACATCGTCAGGGGATGAAATTCTGTGCTTGAAAGACTAATTTCCTCGGTAAAATTCTGAAAGGAAATTTTATTTCAGAATGTATCACGTTCTTTTTTTTTTTAAGGGAACACATAACCCGAGGAGATGTTTTAAGAGAGAAAATTCTATTTCAAGGGACACGGTTCTTTCGTTCTTAATTTAAACGTCACGGATCCTCCTGGCAAAAGACAGTGACTTCGTGAAAGAATATCGCACTAGTAGTTCCAGCGACAAGTTAAAAAACAGGGGGTGGCAAAGCGCGTTGCCAGAGCAGTTGCTGCATTGTCGATCGATCCACAGACCCATTCTACCTAGGAGTCTGTTCCCGACGATGAAATGTGGAAATTGGAAAATGTTTCCTGCATTTCCTGTCTGCAGGGAGACGCGACGCCGCGCCTAGGAGAAACAAACTTATTTCACGATAAAAA
>NW_025110027.1:32373-59459 GCF_011392965.1 Frieseomelitta varia | reverse complement strand
AACCTTACGTATGTATGATGTATATATGTACTTTTTGAGTTATCACGAAAAAAAAAAAAAAAAAAAAAGAAGAGCATCGAGTTGCAAGCTGCGACAATTTTGTAGAACCAAATGCTTCTTACAGTCGAGACGATGCGTCTGCAAGATTTATATATTTCTTTTGTATGTAGTGTAAAGTTGAATTCCGCGCAAGTTTTAACAACCATACTTTGTATATTTCTGTAATGTCATTGTTGTACTGTCATCCTCGTAAATCTTTCCACGTACATCGCGTGAATTTTTATTTAAATAAACTGTACTTTTTGATATAAAATGATACCAATTCTCACAATCGGTATCAAAATCCTGCTTCTAATTGTGAGCTTTTGGGAAAACAACCATTCGAGGGACGTGCAGAAACTTTCATGGACTTTTTATTAAAATTGTTTAAACGCTTCATGGTTAATTTGACACTTCACATCATTACCGTAGTAAAAATGTTGTACGTTTCTTTCTCTAGTTTCAACACTTTAATTAATTAATTGCCTGCAGCATTGGTTACCGCCGACGCTCATGTCAATTAACGAGCTAATGATATCCAACAATGCAGCCGGAAAATCGAGCAATTAAACGAATAAAAAAGGGGAAGAAAACGGGAGAAACGAAGAAATATAAAAGGACAGTGTATTACATATCTACGTATCTATATTTTTGTTTTTCTTTTATTTTCATTTTGACGATCATTTCCCTACGCATCCATCATGTTTCATGGACAAAGTAATGCATGCGTGATCCACGTCAGAAATGTTGCACCGTATAAATTAACGCCTGGAGTAACGTTATCTCGATGATAGGTTCACGACGAGAGAGGTGGTCGCCGACATGGAACAATGGCCCGTTTATCGGCCTTAACGATCTATTATTCGACGTGGAAGACTGCTGGACGTATTAATGAGCCGTACACATTGTAGATTAATAGGCCGCGTTATTATCCGTGGAACAACGTGCTTCTTTTTCGTCGTACAATGAACATAATTCCAACAACAAACTGTTCGTCTTTCGTTGGCAAATACGCGATTCTAGATGCGCAATGATAGCATTGTGAAAGGAAAAATGCTGATCATCGCTGCGCCAGGCGTCATGGTGTCTTGTTTAAAAGGGAAATTCGACGGTGCAACGAGATTTAATTTATTGCCGTATTTTCCGTGACGCGAGTAGGTTAATCATATAGTTTTATCTTATAGTGCGTACGCTGTTTCTATGAAAACATTTTCATTAGATCAGTTAATGCGTATAATGTACCATTATTGCCGTATAATTCGTACACGTGATATTATCACGATACATTTTGTTATGATTTTACATTGGAAACTCTCTAAGATCAAATTACTTGGGATCTTAAAACATTCCTCAACTCAAAGTGGAAATTTCACTTTTCTTTCTAGTGTCTTTCATTATTATTTCTGCCGATCATATACAAGACATTTTCAAGTTCCTTCTCTTCCTTTTTTAGTGTCGCAATGTTTCCTTTAATACTTCCGTGCTGCTCTTTAATACCAATTACAGCACACGATGTCCTTTTATTGTTGGAACTCGTTATTCAGAATTTCTACACACTCCTTTCATCTAATTAACGCAATTACTATCGACGAACTACAGATGCTTATGCGACTATAATTTTATATTTATACGAGGATAATTAAAAAAAAAAAATGGGGCCAAGACAGAGGCAATTATTTCGTCTTTAGTTAAACACTAGAATTTTGAAATCTCCGAGCATTTCACAAACATGTAAAAATCCAGCAGTTTAATCATCAGAACCTTCTGAACTGTCAAACGGAAAATTGCTCTCGAACATGGAAGGTCCAGGCGAAATTTTTCACGAGCAAGCGTTATATTTGATGTGAGTAGCGACAGAGAAAAAGAAAGACAGAACTGGAGAAAGAGAGAGAGAGAGAGAGAGAGAGAGAGAGGAGTCGTGCTTTTAGCCGCGAGAGCTTTAAGCTTGCTTGGGGACGATCATTTTTAATCACGCGGAGACGGAGGGCTAGATAGAAGGAGGAAAGAACGCGAGGAGGAGAGTAGCGGCGCGTGTACCTGTGTGCAGGCGTTTTGTGCTCCCTCCTTTGTCGCAAGGGCGGCATTGTTCACGCGATTCTATAGGATCGCAGTGTCGGGGTCCTCCGCGAATTGTTTTCTTCGCGAATCTTGTACAAGCCTTCTCTCTTTCCCTCTAGACTCGTTCCCTCTCTCTCTCTCTCTCTCTCTCTCTCTCTCTCTAGCTTCCTCTGTGTCCTAGACACGATTACGTCCACTTTCCTCGGGATTACGGTTGCCTCGTCTTTGAGAAATAGAGTTTTCGTGGTTCTTATGCACATCTCTCCGATGAGTTTGTGCATTTTCGTGTAATGAAGAATTTTAGATGGTCGCAAGAAGGTTGCATCTTTCGCATAAAGAGGTAATTGTTCTGCTCACTGCGAAATTGAATAGGACAGTTGACCCAGAGTAGAATTCAACTTCTCTTGCTTCGTGACTTTTCCTCAGTATCAATGCGGCGTTAAAAGAGAAACATTGAAATAATAGACGAAATATATATTAGCAATTGAAGAAGTCAAGCCAAAACTTTTGTCACAAAAATCCTACAAAAATTCTACAACCAAGATTTGATATTGTGAGTCAAGTGAGTTAATATATAGCACAATAGAACTAGCGAGAAAACAGAATCTAATGACAATAGTAATACTATATTGAACACAACTAATATACAATTAATAATTCATACACTTTCTGTTTTCTCCTTTGACAAAATCTTCGTAAATCTTTTTCCTTCTTCCATCCAGATTTCAAATGATGAGCACACGTCGGTCATTTAAACGCCCCGCCAGAAAAGGAAAATCAGAGGAAATTCAAACACGCATAAATCGAGCTAATAAATTAGATTTCCTCCTGAAAATCCTTTTGTAGGAACATCAAAAGATCCTTCATTTCTTTCCGGCTTGCCTTCAGCAATCGTCACACCGCATCACAAGAAACCACCCTCCCACCACCACGCCATCACCCAAAGCTGAAAACTCGGCTTCACTTCAATTGCCGTGCACGTTGCGAGAATGCGAACGAAAAATAAAAAAATACGGAACAAAGTGAAGAAGCCACCGTTTAACCAGATAAGCCACAAAACGCCGAAGCAATTTGTGCCCGTCAGAGGATTCCTCTGACGGCGAATGGTGAGGGTAAGGGATCGGGATGCCCGCCGGGAGGGAAGCGTGGAAAATGCTCGCTCCGCGGCCTGCAAGGGTTAAATAGGGTTGTCCTTCGGCAAGCGCGGCAAGAGGATGAATATTTCCTCCGCTCTCCTGACTGTCCCTCTCCTTCTGCTTGGCTCGTTTCAACGTCGATGAGTGCGCGCAAAACCGACAAGTCGTTTCTTTAACGCAGGCGAAAGAACGAAGGAAGGACGAAGAGCGACACTGAAGAAGAAAGAGAAAGAAAAAGTAGAGAGAAAGAGAGAGAGAGAGAGAGAAGAATAAGAGAGGCAGATAGATAGAAAGAGAGACAGAGGCTACCGGGAACCGGCAAAAATACTTCATTACGATGAAAGCTTTGCTCCTACCTTCTCAAGTCTTCTCTCTTCCCAACCCCTTCGCCACCCTCGCCTACTCTTTCTATCTTCATCGACCATGTGTTTCGCAATCTCTCGGTTTTCGTGTTTGCACGTACCTACATCCGCCACCTCTCTTTGTCGACTTTCCTCCCCGCCCCTCGCGTGTCCAACGAGCTTCTCCTCCTCGTTTTCATTTCTTTTTTTTTTTTTTTTCGACGTACAACCAACACGTGAAAATGCGTTTCTCGCATTGTGCGAGTTGCGCGGCGCGTTTCTCGTTTTCTTTTTTTTTTTTTTTTTTTAAGGGGCGTAAAAAATGCATACTATGACTTTCCTACGTCCCTCTTCTCGTTAATGTCCATTGTGTAAATGAACGTACAATGGACGTTTGTTTTTTCTCTTCCCTCCTTCTTTTCGTTCTTTAGCTTTCCAGATTGAGAGACAAAGGGAGATCCATTTCTTCATGGTTTGGTATTTCAATTTTCGTTGAGGATACTGCCTCGTGAACTTGCATCTGCCTGACACGTGCAAAACATTTTTTACTACTACAACTCAACTGAATTTAGGGTTGCCTTGAAGCAATAGCGGTTCTCATTGTTCCTGCTTATTAGTCCTCTCTGAAATTAAGCCTGTCATTGTCTCTGAAGTCTAATCTCGTTGGATATCAAATTCGTACAAGTCGTATAAATTTCTTCTGAAATCTAGAATTCAAATTTGTTATATAAACTTTAGTTTAACAATAAGTGATTTTCCAATGGGAAAGTTATCAAGCATCAACTTGACGAAAGTTTGAAATTCGAGACTATATAGGCGGGATACTGCTATTATTAGTACCAAGATAAACACAGTCATTTCTCCGTAAATAGAGCAATTCAAACGCCTATCCTTGAGAGGGAGAGAAGGCGCAGTACTTTGGTCAGTTCAAGGTACGCGTGCAGAAAGGTCAGGGTACCGTTTGGTATTTCAAACTGTCCCCTAAAACAACGTTAAAGATACGACGCTTATGTACCAAAATATTATTTTCAATAGCAATTGTTTTCTGCAAATTATCTCTTAATTATTTTTCTATTTGGATACAATTCTCTCACCGTTATCACTCTCCGTACTCTTAATAATTAATTTCTGTTCTAGGTGAATCCGGACTAGGAAAATCAACTTTGATCAATTCGATGTTCCTCTCTGATATATACAGTGCCGAGTATCCTGGCCCTAGCCTTAGGGTTAAGAAAACCGTAGCCGTAGAGACTAGCAAAGTGTTGTTGAAGGAGAACGGTGTAAATCTCACTCTGACTGTCGTCGATACACCTGGATTTGGCGATGCAGTCGATAACAGCAATTGGTAATTTCAAGTTGTACATCTTGTTACATTTCTACACCTTGCTATTATATCTTTCAAGTTGTACACCTTGTTATATCTTACACTTTTTACACCTTGTCATCGCACAAATAAGATAATTATTTTATTTATATTATTATTCATCATCATTGTTGTTATTATTATTATTATTATTATTATTATTATTATTATTATTATTATTATTATTATTATTATTATTATTAATCCTTTAGTCTGTAATGTGGAGATGTATCAATAATAAGGTCTTTCATTTATAAAATTCAAAATACATTCCAAATAATATGAATTGCACTTTAGTTGTGTATAGAATTAAACTACAGAGATGAAGAGATAGAAGATATTTTTATTTCTTTCTCTCTCTCTCAATTGAGTTCTACAATCTGGAACCAGATGTATAAATAATAAATTATAATTTATAAAGTTCAAGATACATTCCAAATAATATGAATTGCACTTTAGTTGTGTATAGAATTAAACTACAGAGATGAAGAAGATATTTTTATTTCTTTCTCTCTCTCTCTGAATTGGATTCTATAATCTGGAACCAGATGTACAAATAAATTATAATTTATAAAGTTCAAGATACATTCCAAATAATATGAATTGCACTTCAGTTGTGTATAGAATTAAACTACAGGGATGACAGAAGATACTTTCGTTTCAGTTGGGTACCAGTGATCGAATATATCGAATCAAAATACGAGGAGTTCCTGAACGCCGAGTCTCGCGTTGTGAGACGGCAGATCCCAGACAGCCGAGTACATTGTTGCCTGTACTTCGTCGCACCCTCGGGTCACGGTTTGAAACCGTTGGACGTAGAGTTTATGCAGCGTCTTCACGACAAAGTTAACATTATACCTGTCATCGCGAAGGCGGACACCATGACGCCAGATGAATGTGCTCATTTTAAGAAACAGGTTCGTATTATCATTATTATTGAGAGTAAAACCGGTTGTAATCACATATCGATGTACGAATAAACTTGTTAAAGCCTCTCGCTGCTTTGCACGATCATTGCCGATGGCGTGTCTAAATTATTACTCAAATTATTAATACGTTAATGATGTATTTTTAGCAATCAGCTTGTTAAAGAAAAAAAAAAAAAAAAAGAAAAAAGGAAATGAAATCTTTGAACATTGAAGTTAGAATTCCTTGCTGTTGATTTTTTTAGATTTTGAACGAGATAGCGCAACACAAGATCAAAATTTACGAATTCCCGGAAGTGGAGGAGGAGGAAGAAAATAAACTGCACAAAGTTCTCAGAGAAAGAGTACCGTTCGCAGTTGTGGGTGCAAATACTGTGGTCGAGCACGATGGCAGGAAAGTTCGTGGAAGGAAATATCCTTGGGGGATTGCAGAAGGTATACAACTCCGGGGAGTTTCTTCATATTTTTTTTTTTTTTTTTTTTGATTTTGTCAAATTTCGAGGAAATAACACGTCTGTTTTTTTCTTTTCTTTCTTCACTCTATAGTGGAAAATTTGGAACACTGCGATTTCATAGCGCTGCGAAACATGGTGATCAGAACGCATCTGCAAGATTTGAAAGACGTGACAAACAACGTGCACTATGAGAATTTTCGATGTCGCACGTTAGCCGGCATCGGAGTCGATGGAAAACCAACAAAAGTTTCCAATAAGTAAGTGTATCCTTCATACACGGTTATTTACAACGTAAGACTGTTGAAAAAGAAACATGTGTAATTAATATGTATACTAGGACTAAAAATAGGAAGATTAACGGTATTTGAAGATCCCAGAAAACAAAATTGACTTCTTCTTATTTTCTTTTTTTTTCTTTTTTGTTTTTTTTTTATTTTGTTTCAAAGCAGACAATACTAAATACTTGTAATTTTATATTCGTTTCTTTTCTTTCTTTTTTTTCTTTTTTTTTTCCTTTTATATAGTACAGTTTAAAAAGCTTGTGCATGCAAACTATTAAAAGATAAAGATTACCTCTATGAATCGTATGTTTGAATCAGATATATGATAGTCAACTTATTAATACATTGTAATTTAGGCTAGAAACGAAAGTGATCCTGAAAACACTTTTTTTAATAGTATATCTTACACGTAAAATGTTAATACTGATTTCTTATTGGTTAGTTTGTGCCCTCCAGGAGTGATGAACAGTTTCATGACAGTGTGGTAAGTCTTTTAATAAGACCGGGATCATGTAATATAGTTTTGTGTGCACAAGCCTCTTCAATTTCTATTTTCTGCGTGTTTATTTACTTTAAGGGGGGTTCACCCTGTCGATATATAAAGGATGCCTGAAATTTAATGAGATAAGGGGGAATAATTTAAGGAGATGTTAACATCAATATTTTAAATCTGACTTATGCAATGTGTGTGAACTTCTACACAGATTATATTGATAGTGAACCCTCTGATTTTGAACATTTACTTCAAATAAGTAGATTGCATTATAGTGGCTATAAACCCTTTGTGTTAGTTATTTTTAGTACTATTGAACATATAACAACATCCAAATCCACTTAGTTTTTAGTCCATATTAGCCCATATTTTCAATAAACGTTGCCTCTTTTTACTTGCATTTTAATTTTTCCATCCTTGTCAAGTCTGAAGCTATTATGATAATTTTATTTTGCAATTCCCCATATATGTAGATAGCTTACCCTCCAAAGAAATGTAACCTAAATGATTGGTAATATAAAACTTTCATGAAATATGTATCTTCGCGCGATGAAATATTGTTAAATCTGAATCATTTGTACGTACGTTTGTAGGAATCCATTGGCTCAGTTGGAAGAAGAGAAGAGGGAACACGATAATAAAATGAAGAAAATGGAGATCGATATGGAGCAAGTGTTTGAGATGAAAGTCAGAGAAAAGAAACAAAAACTCAAAGATTCAGAAGCAGACGTAAGTGTTGTCTGACTATTATGTGCATTTTTATATGAAATTGTTTTAATTTTAAGGAAAAATTTATTTTTATCGTAGCTGCAAAGAAGGCACGAACAAATGCGACGCTCCTTGGAACAGCAAGTGCGTGAATTAGAGGAGAAGAGACGAGCATTTGAAGCTGAAAAGTTAGCATGGGAACAACAGACTGGGCACAGTATTGAAGAATTACGTAGGCGCAGCCTAGAAGCTAATTCAAAAGAGTAAGTATCGTTTAAATGTAAAAGGTTTGCTTCTGGTTGTCCACATTTTCATAATTGTCACGTTATACCATTTTTGATGTGAAAGAATTTTATATATGAAGAAGAGAAATTGCTCCTTGCACGAACGGAAAGGTATTTTGTAAATTACCAAGTCATAGTTTTATATTTATCGTAACTAGAGAAATAGTATAGCTGGACAGTAATGTTTTAGTAAGTATATACTCACATACTTATCGAACCAGATGATTTACATGATATTCTTCATTTGAAATATTTTTACATTGCTTAAATCTTTGCTTTGAGAAATCATTTGGCTAAACATGTGCAATAAAAGCATTTACATAATAAGCTTGTAGGCATAATCGTATTTTATTGTGATTCACTACTACTAATCTCAGTTACGATTGTTGATTACTTTCTCTCCTTGATTACGTTCTCTCTTGGCAAATTTGGCCAATCTATTTTCTCAAAATTTACGTAAAAATAATAGATTTTTCATGCAGGAAAAGTAGTTTAATAGCAGGAAATTACTAATAATTATTAATAAGCATGTACAACGTTAACCATCCTTCTGAACTTAATTGACGTTCATTTAACGTGCATTCATTCAACATTAATTCAACATCATTCCGTACATTCCCTGACAAATTTGTCTCGTTTGAAGATGATTAGTTTTAACAGGCATTTGTTAGACTAAATCGCTCAAAATATTATTGCTTCCAAGCTTTCTTTTTTTTTTTCCTTTCTACGCGATTAATCTTTTTCAAAATTGCTTCTCAAATACGTGGAACAAGAAAAGATCATTTCCACATGTATGTTACATGTCTGCTTCTTGAGCAGATTTTAAATAATTCATATTCTCTCTCAAAAAANTTTTCTTTTTTTTTTTTTTTTTTTAAGGAGCGACAATGCACACCGTAAAGTATTTTAGAGAGGAAGAAGAGGAAGGAGAGCGGTGGACACACGAAGGGGAATTACGACGATCGATGCAGACACGAGAGACCTACTCGGTAATCACCTCTGAGTAATTGAGTTAGGAATAGGACGATCACGGTACTGCGAATTACTTCAAACGTCTCGTCCAGGGAGATAGAAACATAGAAATTTTGCGTAACAGAATTCACGCGATTCTGAGAGAGAGAGAGAGAGAGAGAGTTGCAAGAAAGACATTCATGCGTAATCGACACAAACTTTTTACAACTTGGATCGACAGGCAGTAAATATATTTACCAACTTTTTTAGCACAGTATTGTGTTATACTTTAATCTCTAATTTCTTAACTTGCCGAATATTTACAGCGTTAAATACTCATAAGTGTTCAAAATTATCACGAGGCGAGATTTTTGACTTGTTAGTAGCAGTGAATAAGATCGTTTTTCACTTAATAAACAAGAAAGTCTGATTAACTGCTGCAACTATTTAAATAATTCTGAGACGAGTGTTGGCAAAACTTGAAAAGATTCAAAGTTAAAAAAAATTTATCCAATACCTGTATTCCTAACTAGCTTTCAGATTCTTAAAATACCTTTTCACATCTAATCCAAAATTTCGCAAAGATTAAAATGCTCTTAGAACAATCGAGACAAAATATCCATTTCGATGTATCTCTTCACATTTGCAAAAAAGTTGAAAAGCTACTGAAAAACAAAATATCCATATAAATTTCCCGAGCACCACACCGAAATCTACCCCGTGCCTCGAGCATGAATTCGAAACCCTTGAGAAACTTTTCATTGCCATCCACAGTGGGTCTAATCGATTCTCATTCAATTAACATCCGCCCTAACTCGTCTCAGAGGAAATACGGCCCCCTGCCACCCTAGGTGTCCCCTCGAACCGAGTAAAACCTTCCGTCTAGCTAGAGAAAGGACCGTCGTCCACGCAGAGAAAGGAACGAGAAGTTTTGCGCGTGAAGGAACGCGGGGACGTCCAATAACCAGATTGGCTTCCCCCGGTTGGACTCGCGTGCTCGATACAGGGCTCCAATCTCGCTTCCGCCATAGTTTTCGCCGGAGGATCGCGAGTACGTGTCCGAACGAACGGCTGGGAAGATAAACGCGGACGTTTGTCCGCTAATCGACGTCGTAAAACCGACGTTGCCTGTCGATGACGTTTCATCGAACGTCTACACGTACCGCCGACGTGATCGTAATTGCGTGCACATCGCGCGAGCAAACGCGCGAGAAAACGCGACAGCTTGTTCGCTACGTTGATCACGAACGTCGGGTTTCATCGATTCTTCGCGGAGATGCGGATGCGAGTTTCGAGCTACGAGTCCTGGGCATTTGATTAAATACGTCTGCTTCAACGGCGAATGTACATACCACTGCGAGAAGTCGCATTCGCCGGATGACTATTTGATGTTTCGAGTTTTGTCGTCGTTGGCTTTCGTTTCAGTCGGTTGGATTGAAGTTCGAAGGGACGTGGATGGGTGATTGGGAATTTTTTATAGCTGGATAATGTACATTGAGGTGTGATTCGATCTTCTTGCTAACATTGGATGATCTACAATGACACTTTTTATTGAAAGGGGGAATATTAGAATGCAATCTGCTCCTTTGCGCTGAGTTGAGAACGAAAATGTAGAGGGAACTGTTATAATTAGAAAGATTGTTGAGTTTCAATGGGTTGTCAATTATGTTGGAAATTTTAATTTATCTCTGGCAAGCAACGACTGTTACTTTGCGACGATTCATAAGAAAATCAACGACAGTGGTAATTTCCCGTATCAAATCTTGCTGCTGCTGCAAGAAAGTTGATTTTTATCCCGAATCGAAATTCCCATTTAGAAACAATTTCGAGGCGTTGGACAAGCACGCGCGTTTGCTCAGGCTTGGCAAATACCATCAACTTTTAGTTGGTTAACTGTTCAGTTGGTTCGAGAATAGAGAGAAAGAGAGAGAGAGAGAGAGAGAGAGAGAGTGCGTGAAGCCGCGCGTGCATTCAACTAGTTAGTTGGACAACTAAAAAGTTTGCACTCCACGTTGCAAGCCACGGCCAACTAAACGGTTGGTCAACTGCGGCACAGCTTTTGCGTTCGAACGCGCTTATGGCAACGAGTAAATAACTGACCACTTCGCGCGTCTCCTCGTTGCATCCCTTATTCATCACTTTGTGTTTCTCCAAACGATTTACTCGATTGTTGCGAAGAATGGAGGAAACTTTTAGTTGTTACACATAATGAAGAATTTAAATGGAAAAAATCGGGCTGTTTTCATCACAGTAGCCTGTATTT
The DNA here is from genome assembly GCF_011392965.1 of Frieseomelitta varia. NCBI lineage: Eukaryota > Metazoa > Arthropoda > Insecta > Hymenoptera > Apidae > Frieseomelitta > Frieseomelitta varia. The sequence goes on along the minus strand of NW_025110027.1, from coordinate 48,161 downwards.
CGAAACGATATATAAAATTAACAAGATTGAGTTTGCCTTTTTTAGAGAAATTTTTAAAAGAATCTCATCAAATGGAATTTGTAAGTCTGTGTAAACCCGCTCAAGAGTTCTAGAACAAGCATTATGTTTATTTTGTCAAATAATATAACAAAGACTTTGTAAAATTCTAATGTATTAACAAATGTATCGTATAAAGCTTTCATTATTTTTACATACGATAGTAAAACTATTCAAAGATAGTAAAACTCAAGAACAGTTCCATATTATATACGATAGTAGAAACTTTTGAAAAAGAGTATAAATATCGAGTCTTATTTGCCAACAAGAAAGCTGAGTCGATGTGTAAATAAACTTCGAAGCTAGGACTTTCGAGTGAAAAAAACAGCAAAAAATTCATTCCACAAACAATCGTTTCTGATCAGTCAAAATTTCATTCATCCGCGGCGATAAACTCCTATCGATATCAACCCTAAAAATCGTTGCACGCGAGGACGCTAGAGCTCGCGAGTTAACATTTTCCCTGGAAACCGCGAGAAAGCTGTTGAAGGAAAGCGGATCGCAGCAACATTCCACAGCCGGGATTCCAACGAGCGAAACCGTTAGAGCCTTCCCCTCGGTGTACATCGGTTCCTCTGAATCTTTTGTCGATTTGTAGTACGGAGGAGAGTAGAAGAACGAGGAAGGAAGAAAAGCGAATGGCACGGTGGAAAAGGGACAAGCAAGCCCAAAGAAGGAGAGACTCGCGGGGTCGTGGAAACGGAGGTGGAAGTGTACGCGAGAGGGTGGTTACAGGATGAAATTTGCAAATGCTCCGACAAGCCAGCTACGAGGAACTCGGGGGGGGAGGGGGTGGCGGTGGAGGAAGGAGGGAGGCGAGCAGAGGGGTAGCAAGAGGGTTGTATATCAAGCAGAAATGTGCGCGGTGCCAGGGATATGGCGGTAAAAGAGCGACGAAAAAGTGTCGCTTCGACAAAGGGTGCAAGCTGGAGAAGAAAAAAGGGGGTGGAAGCGAAGGATGGAAGGAGAAAGAGAGCAAGAGAGAGAGAGAGAGAGATCGAAAGGGTGGAGGAAGAGAGTAGAGAGAGAGAGAGAGAGAGAGAGAGGTAGAGGAAACGGAGGGGGTGGAATCCCGCGGCAGAGGGAGGTGGTTCGAGCGTGCGCGCATCATTTTTGCCGAGGAGCAGGCACTTCCCTTATTCGTCGTCGCCGGGGGAACGCCGGAGAGAAACCAGGGGGGGGAGGGGGGTTGAAGATCCGAGGCGAGGAAGAAAATGACGGATAAAGAAGCTTCGAGGGGTGGCTGCGGGAACGGGCTTTGTCGATTCCCGGGTATTTAACGGAAATACCAACCGGAATACCTTCGTCCCCGTTCGTCTTTATCTCCTTCTTCTTCTTCTTCTTCTTTTTTTTTTTTTTTTTTTCATCACGGCTACACTGCCTTCCCTCTCCCGACCCTCGTTGTCCTCCTTTCTCTCTGTCTTTCTCAGCGTTTCCTTTCTCAGCGTACCGTGAGCAACGAATAATCCGAGCGTGTGTCGCGAGACTCGCCGAACCGACCGCGAGCAATCAAGCGATTTTTAAAAGCCTGAATGGCTGAGGATGATGCCGTTCTCGCGGCCTCGTGTTTACGAAAAATTGTACGTATATGTGTGTGTATAAGTTCTGGAGAAATTGTAGTAGTTTGATTGTTCGAATGTGTGCCGTTTGGTTGCTCGACTTTTTACGTAAATATTCTTTTTCTTCTTTTTCCCTCGGAGTAAGAAAGGTGACTTTCTGGGTGTCTTTTTATACAGCGGTAGGTTTAGTTTCACTAATTGCACGTAGAAGCAAGAGGCCGGTATACGGCGGCTGGTTTCCGGATAATGAGAATCGCGATACACGCTTGTGTCGACGCGGAGTTTTTTCACTCGAATTATTTCGGATCGTACGAATGTTTATTTCGAATCCTGGTCGACAAGTATATCAGCACGCTTGGAGAATATGGAGATGATCTTTTTTCCTCGATTCAAAAATTTGTAAACTTCCACGTACAATCGTTAATACTGTCTTCTATCACTCTTCGATGAGCGCAACTCTGATCGATGAATCGATTCTTTGAAAACTGTTGTCTGCGTAAATTTCACGATACACGATAAAGTTTCTTCCTCGCAAGAGAATTTGGACACGGACGCGTGCAATTTCAATCAAGAAAAAGATTTTCTCACTCACCGAGCCTTTTGGAGATCTCTGAGTTGTGCATCTTCGGATTCTCCTGGGCGATCTTCCGCCGTTGTAGCCGAGACCATACCATGAACGCGTTCATCGGCCTCTTGATGTGCTCTACCTGCACTTTCTTCGCGGCGGAGCCGAGAGGGCTGCCGAGGCCAACCCCCATGGGACCGACTCCCGCTCCACCCGGCGGCGACGTACCCGGCATACCCTGCATACCGCGCAAGGTCTCCGTGAACGAGCCGTCGCACATGTTGCCGCCGGCTCTGTAATTAAACGCAGCCACCAATTAGTAAGACCAACGGCCACGTTAATAGGGAGACACGCCCACGTGAAAACAACTGCGACTACCGACAGTCCGACTGACCGGACCAAACTAGCGAGACTACTCCTGGACTTGCGCCCTTTCCACCATACCAACGCACACCAACGCAAAGATCTGCGACACTGTGTGTGTCTATTGTCTCGAGAGTGTCAGAGACGGTGATTTACGATCTTCGCGACGTCATTTAGTCCTTTGCCGGGTTGTTTAGGACACATCTTCGGTGAAAAGATGGTCCGGTAGGAGCTAGTATTGTCTGAGGAAGGTCGTCACGTTTCTAGAATTTCCGAATGTTACGGAGATTTCGATGAAGTTCAGGAGGATTTTTTCGTTGGGGTATTGTTGAAATGGCTCGGTGAAAGCAGAGACGATAACTCTTCTCGACAATTTGGATTTGAGTTTGGATAATTACGAAGATACTTTCCTTTGATAAGATATTAATCAGTTATGAAATTTTATAAACATTATGAATGTTGTAAGTCTGGCTTGAAATTTAGAAACGTAGGCAGTTAGATGGAAGTTATCCTTTCAAAGTGCATTTTTGAATTTACTTACATGGAATGTTTCTTTCAAATTTTCTGGAAACGTGATTAGAAATAAATTGATGGTATTCTGTAATAATTATATAATTAGAAGTAAACGATAGAATAATTTACGACAAATGTTATTCGATAAATTTTTTTTCGAGTATTTTTCCCAGCAAGTATATTTGTGATAGGATTATTAGAAATTTGATTTGAAGAACTGGTTGAAAACGCGAAGTAACATCAGAAGGAAGTAAAGACCATCTCTCGTTGACTGTTAAATTGAATTTGAACGCAACTTTTGAACATAACCGAAGTGTGTAAAATTATTTTGAATAACACTTCGCGTCACGTGTAATGTAGTTTTAAACGACGAACGTATCAATCTTCCTGATGCCCAATTTACCACCCTGTTCTCATTTTTGTGCACCGTTGGACATGAATTTCCAATTGTACGAGCTATGGACGAAATTAGTACCGTCGCAAACAATCTTTCAAACGACTCGCTGGCAATTTTCTTTTCACCGACACTAAGGAGCCGCGAATCCTAACGTCGCACTCTGTCAGAAGGAGATTAAAATCATTAAGAAAGTGCTGAATAACCTTCCAAATTGACAGACTTGTTACATCAATCATCGTTTCATTCATCTCGGCGCAACAAGTTACTTGACCAAACTCGCAAACATTCGCCTTTCACAGCCGATCGCGAAACAACAACTCCAAAACGAAACGGTACGCCAAAGAGGAACAAAATGCCTCTGCATGAAAGATTAAAAATAAAAATTACACGCTGTTAATGTCGGAGAGGACTTTCTGGAAGAAGAATTAGAGCGAATAAGTGTGAACTTTAATTTACAGTATTGAATCGATAATCGTAATTACTCACTTTTAAAATATCGCGTCCTATTTTGTATCTACAAAACAAAAATTGCAGGATAATTCAAGTATTTATCTGAAGACATCATAGGAGTATAGATTTCTTTTTCAAAAACTTCTTGATAAATTATTCGAATTAAATTACAATCAACAACGGTCTCGCTCAAAGATTGTAGAGCACCAATTTTTCGTAAAATTTCGATATTTAGTCCAAATTGTGAATTTTGAATTATGTGTAATTTTTTTTTTAATAAAATCGTAGTTATATTAACTGTGTACATATTCTTTTATCACATAATATTATATATTGCTCTTTTACATCAGTATTACTGTTTACAACTTTTGGCATAACATAACCCGAGACTCACTCAGCAAACACAATACTACAAGTTTCACACTTTACAATATATTATGTCCCATTATTCGGCGATAAATATGACAAGCCGTGGTGAAATTTTTAAACGCGAGTGTACCGTCAATCAAACCGAAAAGCTGACACCTATAATTATCCAAGAGCAGCATTCTCGGAAATCCTTCATCTACAAATCGCGTGAAAAGGGAATTTGTGCCGGTCACTGGTATAATAACTTCAGGCAGTAATCCGCAAACACGAACGCACAGGCACGCGTGAAATCCTACGCGTACATATACGTACACGCGTTCCAACATTCGTATTCGTCGGTTTTAATTGTGCGCCAGCGACACGCAGAAGAACCGAGCGAGGGCACTCGTGCAGCCACTCCTCACGGTCCCGGTAATTGCTTATTCGTTTGCTCTTTGATTCATAAGCAAATTAATCTTATCCTTTTCTCGTATCAAAGCCATTAACCAATCTCGCCGCGTTACTGCCTCTCCTCTCTCTCTCTGTCTCTCTCTCTCTCTCCCGTCTTTTTACCCTAAATGTCACCCTTCGTTTAGGGTGTGCTCTCCCTCTTAACCTTTTCTCTCTTTCCTTACGAAAACCCAGTCACTACCAAAATCTCTCTCTTTCTCTCTCTCGTTTCCTCCCTCAACGTGTTCTCTCCTCTCGAACTAACACAATTACGCGGATCTCCTTGAGCATTCATTAAGAAAAAAAAAAAAAAAAAAAAAAAAAAAAAAAAGAAAGAGAAAAGAAAAAAAACCTGTAGTGGTTGAGGGAGTTAACCCCGGGGGCGGTAGTTACGATTTTGTAGGGTTAGAATCACCCTCGGGTCCGGGGCCACCCTCGAGTGTCATTCAGGCCGGATTAATAGATACGTTGGTTAGAGAGACGTTCGGCGGTTGGGGGTGGAACGGGGAGAAACGGGGGTGAAACGGAGCAGCGTGGCTGCTCTAGAGAGGCCCCAAGGGTGCTCCGTGGTGGTTCAACGGAGAGAGAGAAGATGCTGGAAGTAATGGCTGTTGACAAGCTGCGACGGGGGATTAGGAAGTGCTAATTGAATGTTTAGGCAACGAACGACAATAGCGGTGCACGCGGCAATTTATTGCCTCGAGCCAGCTAGATCTATCTCGCGTGGACGAAATTACGCTCGTTTAGCCGTTCTCGCAGTGACGAGCGCAACTTTTCGCTTCACATCCCAACGCCAGAGGTGGGGAAATCATTGCAAAAGGCTTGAGCGTTATTCGTACTCGACATACTATTATTTCGAAAAATTACGTACGAAACTACAAGTGAAACGTTCGCCATGGAGAAACGAATTATTGACACGGTCCAGAGTTTGGCCTTTGCTGGAGGTATATCGAGACTAATTGGCCTGCCAGCCATGTTGATAAATATAGCTCGTGTTTATAGGTATGTTCGAAAGTGGATTAGGCCGATTGAAAACATTCGCGTGAATGTTTCACGACAGTGGAAATTATGTTTACACGATAAGATTAAATTCGTGTTATATTTGCGAATATTCATTAACTAGTAACTTAGTGCGCATAATATTTGGCGAACTTGTCGATGTGTATTCACTTCACGAATTTGAAAGATTTCTAAATCAATATGTTGTAAGAATCGACATTTTGAACAACTTTTTCTTGTCTGTAAATTTGTGTCTGTAGCAGCGTATGTATACAATAATCTAAGCCAAACATGTTGATTATGCTCACGATCGCGATAAACGAGTCTCAACGTGTTTTGTTTTTCGCGAATGTCTCGGAACCTACATTCGACCGCATTGTATGTATATACAAGAAGAATTGTTCAAAATGTCCATTTCTTCAAAGCTCGTCAACGCTCGTCGACAGCTTAACCACAGTATTTGGTAAATGAATTTCAATTAATAATACGACGTCGCCATCGGACTCAAAGATACTTGGGGGTATGCTACACTCTCACGAAACAAACAAACAAACAGAGATGACCGATAGACATCGGTTTGACAAACTCACCTCATAAAGTGGCCGGCGGCTCGTTGGTGCAAGTCCAGCTCAATTTTGCTGCCGTGGTTGAGACTCTCGTCTCGTCTCTGGTCCTTAAGTAAAATACGTCGATCGGAACGGAAAACCAACAGAAAACAACCAAGTAAAAGCAAGTCACTGCACTGCCATATCAGGCCATCCACTGTCTCAAAAGAAATCACTATGCTCCACGGTTCAAACACTTTCCTTTTCCCCGGATCCTGTCTACCGATCAGACATTCTCGTCGCGACACTGAACACGGTCCAACGGCATCAGTCGCCACCAGAAGGGAAACGGAACAATTGTCAGATAGTCGAGCGCGTGAGAAACACGGGGAACAGTGTCTCGGAAGGAACGGTTGTCGCGTCCGGAAGCGACGCACGAGGACGAGCACGACGTGCTCAATCTGCCTTCACGAACGTTGCTTTTGGGAGTGTGCACGCACGAGCCGACTCCTGCCGCCGATCCATGGACTTGGCGCACAAGTCTACCCCTACTGACGGGATCCAAAGGCAAAAAGAGCGGGGAAGCCAATCGGGTGTTGTCAGAGGCGGAGCCAGCGAAACAACCGCGGTATCTCTAAGCCTTTCGGTTGGCTAAAATTTCGAGGTTGTCGATAACGAACCATCCTGCGTTCGTCCATTCTCCCCTCCACAAACTTGCTTCGTGCTCCTCTTTCGTGGCTTCAATTTTCTCTCCTCGTCCACCTCTGCCACTCACCCTCCCGCGTTTCTCCTTGTTTCGCCACTCTTTCCAGGAACTCGCAACCGCCACGCGAGAGATTTCTTCCTGAGACAGCTGGTCACCGGTCTTTCTCTGCAAAAATTTCGGAGTTCGGGAACGTGAGCATTCCTTTTTTTTTTCTCTCTCTTTTTTTTTGGAGTAAATGTTTTTTTTTCGGAGCACAAGAGTTTGGAGTAAGAAGAAATTGGGATTGGGGGATGTTGGAGGGTTGATGGAAAGCTTGGAACGTTAATGGTATTTTTATGCACGTGAAATTAGTTTTCGTGGGTGGATCTACAGCAGTCGTAAATGTCCCATAAACGCGTGAAATGAGCAATGATTAGCTTCGAGGAAAGCAATACTTGATTCTACTTTGATTTCAGAAGATTACTGCCTAATTTCCTCTATAAATCATTTACCTATGTATGTTAGTGCTCCAAAATGTTTTTCACGGCTCGACGAAACCTCATTCGTAGATTTTACAATAATTTTTGACCCTCGTTGTAATGGAGTCTGACCTGTTTACGTCCGTGTAATGCACCGTGTATCGTCGCGAGGGGTGGGTCAAACCCTCGCAAGAAACAGAGATGGAGAACTCGCAACGAGACCGAACACGTAGCGAAAGAGAAAGAGAGAGAAAGAGATGAATCGAGGGTGGGCGAGCTAGAACATGGAGCCAGGTAGAGTAGCTGCTACCACCACCTCCGCGAGCACCGACCACGGGTACCAACCGATCCAGCCCATGCGTGGTGGGGACATCGTTGAAGAAGGTGGGACGATTCGAGATGGTGGCCGTTGATATTACCGAGTCGAATTCGAAAGAACGCTGCTAAGAATGGAAATAAGAATGTGACTTCTCTCTTTGATACCACTCAACGTTTTCCTCTCCCCCTCTTAGCAACACCAGTTCCACTACCCCCTTGGGTTAGGTTCGCCTGGTAGACCTTGCTCCGGCGGCGGTGCATAGTACCTTTTCCCTCACTCGGCTGTGTTTCTCTCGCTTCGACCAAAGAGGAGGATATTGTGCTTTAGATCTACGAGGCAACCCGCTCTCCTCTACAAAATGGTAGCTCACGGCGTTTTGCTCTTTTAAGCGGTTGGATAGCGGGGGGTTTCCATGTACTGCACCCCCCTCGGCGCGCACGGGGAGCGTGTCGATAAGTGTGAGCTACGAATAGCAATAGTTCCCGGAAACTTCACTGTACGGCACGCGTAACGAAGAATGGACCTCGTGGTCTCGCGTTGCATTTGGTGGGAGCGGTGGTTGTTTTTGCAGTCCGTTGCTTTTAAGAGATCTATGAGAAGAAAGTTGAACGGTACGACATGTTTGCTAATGAAAAGTCTGTGACGCGCGTTCGAATTTTCAGTGACTGTTTATATCACAGAGGGATATATTTGGTACGTGTAATGATTCGGTAGTATTCGAACAGATTTTTGAGAAATGGAGTAATTACTTTAGAATGAACGCAAATATAGTAAGATTACAAATATTTAATACAAAGAAATTATACAGTAGCTAATTACTGAACGTTACCGCTTACTCTCGCTTGGTAATGAAAATTCTGAAGTTTAAGCGAAGTAAGAACGAATGATAGTAATCTCAATGGCATAGCTCAAATCGAGGATCTCGAACGAAAGATCAGAATGGTAAGTGATGGAATCGTGACAGACAGGCACAATCAAGCGATTTCATCGTTTCCACGTACCAGTGAAAAGGTTCCAAACTGACGGCGCGAAGTGGCGTCAATTACAAAAGAATTTATAGACCGTCCGTTTTCTCTATAGACACTCGATTCCACCCTCTCTCGCGTCCATCGATCGCCTCTTGTTTATTCCCAAGTGGCGCGAGAGGGTGAGAGGCAAGCCAAAAAGAGGGGACCGACGCGTTTCGGGACCCCCACTCCCCCCTCCCCCCATTCTCGCTAATCTGATAATTTCATCGACACTGATCATTTTCTGTGCGACCAACGTTCGTCGGATTCGATGATCCGAACGATCCTGTAAACAGAAATTATATTCGATCCGGGGAACGAGCTCATCGGCGATCTCGCCGCATTAAACGCGATGATTCGCGTAACTCAGCCAATAAACGGTGTTGTCGGAGCAACAGCGTGCTCGTTCGGCTCTTTCCACGTGTAAAAACGTAATTTGCCCGCAATTTCCGTGGAAAATTGTCGCGCGGCCCCGTTGTTAGGAACAACATTAGCGGTGGTCATTGATTTGCCCGTACGAAGGTATAATTGCCAGCCCGTGTACGAGCAAATTTCAACGTTCTTTTAGGAAGAAACGATAGAGTTGCGTTGTATAGACTGTTTGATGGGAAATTAAACTACCTGACGTGCCTTTTTTTTTGTATAGTAAAACGTATATATAAAAGTGAAATAATATTCTTGTACGATTAAAATATTGCATTCTTATTTCACCTCGTACTGAAATCCTATTTCTATTCTCTTGTCACTTTTAATTTTCCAAAAAATCTCCAGACAGATCCAAAAGATCCATAGTGTTCTCCTCCCGAAAAGTCGACGAGAAACGATTGAAAATCAGTTCACCACACCTACCCTTATCACGATATGACATCGATCGAGAGAAAAATCCCAGTGTGCTCTTGCTAAACAATCAATTCAGAAACTCGTGATTCGCGGCGGTGTTTATCACCGACGAAGATTTATTTCCCCTGTTTCCACGGGCGTGCAGCACGTGCTGACTCCCCGTAGCACGGACCAGGGTCCCGCCGATATTGTTGTACGCGTCGTGGAACATGTAACGTATGAATATCTAATGCACCCCATCCACAATTAAATTCAGACAATATGTTTTGTTTCGAGAGGGGCCACCACCCTCGAAGTAACCAGGGAGGGGTCTCCCCGGCTGTGAATCAGGGACCTTACCCTTCGGGATCCACCACCGTTGAATAACGCCCCAAGTGTAAATCTCACGCTGTACACGCCGATACGACGAGAGGCGATAATAACTTTCGGGGCAAATCGCGCCAGACCGCAGCCTCTCCAAATTGTCTGCGCTCCACTGAAATTCAACTTGTCGACGGATGATCGTTCGCGATTACTGCCCCGAGGACCGGATCTTATTAATGGTTCGCTGGAAGGTTAAAAATGACGTAATTACGTCATCGGCGGATGCGAGGATTCTTAGAAACGTGGGAAACTGGCATGAAAATTCGGATGTACTTCAATTGTTTGCGTTCTAGTTGTTCCGAGATCGATGAGGACAGGTGCACGTGAATTTGAAATGTCCGGGAGATGAATTTGTATTTGGGGGAAAAAGATATTATATCGTAGTATAAATAATAAAGTATTAAATCGTAAATTTGTCATAGACAGAGTTTCCAGAAACATGTTTTCGTTGTTTTCCAAATTGAATATTTGGAATAGAAACAGGAAATTTAGTTTTAGTAGACTGTGGATCTTGGATATATCTATGCAATTGAAAATATTGGCAGGGAATGGATTGAAATCTACAGGGAGATTATCATGTTAAAGATTGATGCGTTTTAGAATTGACGAAGGATTTTGGATATGTCGTGTAATTTCAAATACTGATGCGAAACGAATTTGTACCATCATATTACAGATCACAGAAAATATATCATATTACGCGCACCGAATAAAAATTACTCGTTGAACACACTTGAAACCAGGCGTAGTTATTAAATATTACTGTTAGACCCGTATTTCATACTACAAGCTGCAAGAAGTTACAAAACGAAGCCAGTCGCAAATCAGAATCTGTTCGCCTCGAGTGAACATGCCATCATTATTAGATAATCCATTTAAAATCGTCAATGTTCCCAAAAATGGATTGAAAGAATACCATAACTCATTTTAATCCTCTTCACCTGACAAAACTTCCTGTTTTTTTGTCTGAACAGTTCTCGACTCAAATCCTCTTATTGGATACAGAGACAAAATCGTTCTGACAATACGATTTTCAAGTGTTTTCCGTATTCCCATAATAAACCACCAGTTAAGGAAACACATGGACCGCCTTCTAGCCACCAGTCGTTTCCGGATCAAAGATCATCTTCCGTTCTGAGGTTTCTCTTCAAAGTCCCGAAGGTAGAAACAACTAAGTCACTCTGTCGTATTGTCTCCGAAAAATCCCACAGTTTCGAGCCGCCTTATGAAGGAGAGCCTACTGCGAGACGAAAGACGGCCACACTCCGATCGGTCCTCGCATTTAAGAATTTCTGGCAAGAGTTATTCTCCATTTCTTTCTCCCAAACAGTTGAACGATGCTCTCGGACAGTAACTCTCAGAAGCAGTTATTCTCGCGAGCAGTTTTACTTTTTCAAATTTCAACGAATTACTCGCGAGAAAGCTAGAAACAGAGTGAAAAGAAGAGAGAGTGAGAAAGAGAGAGAGAGAAAGAGAGAAAATTTTTATTAGGAAACGTTCTCTTGGAGACCACAGTCGAGTAACCACCCGCGAAACGAGAGAGCAGTTTCGTCGCTAGCTGATCTCGGAATCGGCGATGGGATGTTCGAGGGATTGGCCTTGGTTTTTACAGCATTGTCTTTTTCCTTTGGCGGAGGAGCAGGTGTCGCGAGAGATAAGCACAATGGTGACAATGGACGACCACCGGTGAAACTTAGCTCGTCGAAAAGGCCAGGGTTGAATTGTCGGCGCGCAGCGGGCCGTCCTTTTTGCCGGTGGCTTGCTTGTTTCCTCCTTTGGCTGCTATCCGACCAGTGAGCATAACTTGCCCGTAACGATTTAATAAAAATGAGCTGCTTTCCTGCTTTCTGTCACACCGCCAGTCGAGTAGGATGTAAAGGATGGTTCGAGGAACCACGCTGTCTCGGAATTAGAATGAGAATGCTGGTATTAGAGGTTTTGGCGATTTGTCGAAGTTTGAAAAATAGAAGAACCTTTAGTAATCGGATTATAGTCTTGGTTACTGGTTAGTCGATGATTGAAATTCTGAAACTTCTTCCCCTTTGGAAAGACATTGGTCTTTAATTGATGGATGAGTTCGTTCGTTGTCTTATTTTCGGAAATTTGTGAGAAAAAGTTTATAAAAATTTTTTATGGACTATGGTGAATATTGCAGAGATATTCGAACTCTTCTGATTTTCAACGATTTGATACACAATTTCATAATGGCGAAATCAATTTCAGAATGACGATCTATGTTGAAATAATTAAGCTTAATTGTTTTAACGCTTAATCAAAATTTGTATCGTCAAAGAAAACAAATATATATATATATAAACCGTTTAAAGCTAGTAATTATAGAAGAATAGTTTTGTAAAAACGAAATATTTATTTAATTATTTACACTGTTCTGCACGTCGAGCGAGAAAGATTCGAAAATAATTTTTTATAATGCAAGAATCAAGATTCCATTTTATCCGTAATCTGTGTTTGAATATATAGTTTTTATAAACGAATATTCAGGAACATTTATTAACATTTATTTACTTGGAACTAAAAATACATTTTTAAAATATATTAATACGTAAAAAATACATTTTTTTTAAATATATTGTTCAAACAAAAGATTTTTTCGCAAAATGTTATACACTATTAAATCTGTAGTGAAAAAACACTAATGTTATCAATTTACGGATGCAAAAACGGATATCTTCAATAATTTCCGAAATATATGACAAAATACGCTTCAATGTACCCAACTTTGAGTGTAATTGTCACCCCTTCAACACCATCGTCGATAAAAAAAAAAAAAAGAAAAATACGGGTCAAATATTTTTCTGAAAACTACATTTATGCCGAATCACATCAAAATCGATGATTCACACACTTACGGTACGTTCCCTTGTGAGAGTTTCACCCTCGCGCTTCAAACAGTCGCAAAATTGAACCTTCAAAATTTCACTGTGCGTCACTTGCCCATACCAGGATTGTGCGGTATGTACATTGGCGTAATGTGACGCGACGCGAAAGACCAAGCGTCCGTGGTATATGGTTGATCATCGAGAATCGGCCAATTGTCGATTGTGGCCCTTCAGAGGTGGTCGTTCGCAACGTGACGCACAGTGATCGGTTTGCTCGTTTGCCTACAGGTATACGCTCTGTGTGGGGCTCGCGGTCCGCCGCGAATAATTAATAACAATCTCGGCCGACAAATCTCGGAAGCGGTGGCATGTACGCATCAAGCTGGAACAAAGGTGAACAGGAGGGTTAATGGCCGGCTAATGCTCGCGCTTTAAGCCCTTTAAAAGCGTCCGACGGTGGCCCACCGAATCCGTTGGGATCGTTCTACCACCTACTTACATGCGAATTTGCACCTACAAAATGGTCTATCCGCTCTCCCATAGCCAAAGAACGGACGTCCGTATGTTTTTCCCCGTTATTATGCGGGGCAAGAGCCGCGTTGAAGCGGCTCGATCAACCGGAAGTGAAGCCCGTCGCCATTCTTCACAGACATGTTCGATCACATTTCGCATAATGGTCGATGCATCGTTTCGTTTTTGGTTCTCTTTTCTCTCTTTTCTTTTTTTTTTTCTTTTTTTTTTTTTCTTTTTGAGCGAGAAAAGGTTCAAAGAGGGTAGGTGGACAAACAACAGGGATGATACTCTTTCTTTCGGAGTTTGAAGGCACGTTGTTACGTTTAACGTTGAACTGAACAGGTAAGAGAGACTTAGCTTCGAACCATTGAAAGGAAGTTCGAAGGGTTATGAGAGTTCTCTCTGTGGTTTCGATGGACGAGATCGTTGTTTAACGAGACTGTTGCGGATTCAATGCTTATCTTCAGTTTGCTTTATTGTTCGGTTGCTTTGTGCCGGGCATAATGCTTGTTAGAATGTGATCTCGTCCGCTTTCAATAAAACACACGCGGATATTTTACGTCTGATGGATTACGCGTCGTTTGGAAGACAGTCGTTTGAATGTTTATGCATGGAGGGAGTATCTGTACCGTGATTATCGTCTTTCGAATTCATTGTTTCGTTTAAAGGAGTCAGATGCCTCAAAGATCTACAAGATTAACTAAAGACTCGCGTATTGTTTCAACGTAACTCGACGAACTATTAACGCCGTCAACGGCTTGAAGTAGAAATCTGATTCTTAACGGGTTAACGAGCACGGTCTCGGTCCAAGCAAGGATCGGTTCATTCCAGTTTTCTCAACGTCGCGTCTCGACGAAGGGGTGGCCGAGAGGTGGGAAGACGAAGCAAAAAGAAAAAGAGAGAGAGAGAGAGAGAGAGTGAGAGGGAGGCAAGTTCACCTATTTTCGCGGCACGGTGCGCGAAGAAAAGGGCCGTGCTTGCATCCGCGAGAAACACAATTCAGCGGCGAATAAACCAGACGAATGGCAACGACGACGACGACAACCACGCCAACAATGAGGAAAAAAATCTTCGACTCTCCCGCCCGTGGCAGCCGTGAACACCAGCCAGCGCAGCCTCTCTTCTTCTTCTTCTTCTTCTTCCTTGGGCCGCACTCTTTCGTGATACGTGGAATTGATGGATGAGAATACGACGACACGAATACAGAATACACCGCCGGTTGGTATTCCCAGCGCGGAATACACGACAGCTCTCAAGCTTTTAGCCCAGGCAAATAAATCGCGGGGTTGCACGGAGGCGACGTTCCTGGATAAATTCCCGTCTCTCTTCTCTTCGATTCTTCCATCCTCCCTTTCTTACAGCCTAGCCTCTCTTTTCACGTCGTCGACGGTTTTTCTTTCGTTCGTTCGGTGCCCTTCCTCTCCACCTCTACCCATTCGCGCCCACCGCCACCAGCTGTGACACCTTACGGCGCTGACACGTGTGCCGCCTACTCGAGAAGAATTCCACATTTGTGTACGCCGAGCTACAGCCGAGGATCTATCCAGTTCCACGGCTGTCCGTCGAATTTTCCCGAAGAGGGAGCTCTCTGTGCGTCGAACTGCAATATGTCTGTTGCGTCGAAGGGTTAGCTGCGCGGCAGGTTGGCGATTGGCGCTGTACTTGTGAAACAAGAATGGACACTCGGGATGGTAATTTGTGGGATTGACGAGATGAGTCAAGAGTAAGAAGATTAAGGAATGTTGAGAACTCGAAAGATAACAAGTCGATTGTGACTCTAGTTCGTTTCACGTTCTGCAAATAATACAAGACTATCCATTTTTTTCAACTCCCAACTTTACGCTTTCTATGATTATCTATTGTTAAACAGTCGAAAGTCCAATGCATAGATTGGCCAAAACTGCGTTCTTTTTTGCGTGTGAATTTTTCATGAGGAAATTGTTCGTTTTGTTCGATTACTTTTTGCCCTATCTTTCAGACGACTTCACGAAGTGTTTAAAACAGTTTTTATTTTTGGACATCCACATCAACAATAAAATTTAGCAAACCAATTTTGACACTGCCGTAGTTTTAAGGCTTCTTCACTATGTATGTACATCAGATAATTTTTTTATGATCTTGCACAGCGTTTTTCCTTTCTCAGCAAAATATGACGAAAATGTTTCCTTTTTGATTTTCCATTTTAAAATCGGCATGGAACAAACAATTGTTAACGAGATCGTGTACAAGTCTGAGAAATCAGGTATCAGACTACGTTTGTGGTTTAGAATGAAGTTAGTTACATTTCAAGGTATTGTTGTGTGTATTTTTAAAAACGAGCTTTGTAGCGACCTCTACTTCGAAGAATTTAGATCAACGACATCTATGTTCCGTCGAGATGTGCATTTAATATAAACAATAGAATATTTAAAAATAGCTATTAATTTTATTATCACCATAGAAATGTTTACTGACACTTATATATATTGTAGCCATAGTAGAAATTCTTCATTCGTT
>NW_025110027.1:0-32234 GCF_011392965.1 Frieseomelitta varia | reverse complement strand
TTCGTCATTTAACTTCCATTATGTAATCTTCATTAAATTATTAGTAATTGTATATTTTGTGATATTGATAATATTTTTATATAAACTAAAATTAATTACGGAGTTATTATTTATTTATAGTATTGTATTATATTTATTTATGTTTATAGTATTATATTATATTTATTTATAGTATTTATAGTATTTTTATATAAACTAAAATTAATTACGGAGTTATTATTTATGTATAGTATTGTGATATAAATATAAATTATCATAATATCACTATAGCTTAACAACGAGCGGCGACATCTGTTTACAGAAGAAGACAATAAAATAGCGGAAAATATATATGATAATTTCGGTTGTTAAGAATCAAGAAAAGAAAGCAAGTCGTACATAAATTAAAATAAATAGTTGTAGTGTTAAAATTAAAAGCAGTAAACCTCCGTAGTATACGTACGTACGTGTCCATCTGTTAGAAAAAAAAAAAAAAGAACGCAATTACTTTCCGGCCAATCCAATAGTTGCCTGTGCGCCATTAGATCGTCGAATAAAGAAATATTGGCGTCCGTTCGTGTGCAGGTGTATCCTCAAAGGAGCGAGCACGCGTGAACCAAGAAAGAAATCCCGGATAAGCCGAATTCGGGACTCGTGGGATGGCTTCTCTTCGACGGTCACTCGGCTACGTAATACGTAAAACGTAGGTCGCGCGTGTGTCCGTCTTTTTGTGCGGGCTACAGACTCTCGACGATCCGGATTCTCGGGCAAAATTAAGCTCGTATCCGGCGGGATCCGCTTACCACATTATCGAATCCTACGGCTAGCCATCTCTTCGTGCTGGTTTCTCGCGGATCCGTGCTTCTGTTCGCGTTCCTCTTTGTCCAGCTACTGGAGAGCCGAAGAGGATGTCGCCTCTCGAGAATCGCGACAATGTTCACTTTGCGACAAGACGGTAAAATTCGAGTGTTAATTTCGTTTACATTATCGAACCGCTTCAAGCGACGATAATTTCGTAGAGGTTCAAACGGTGGAAATTATCGTTCCACTCGATTCAATCTATACCTCTCTACGTTCCACTTTTATTTCTACATTCGATCGTTCGACGCAACATAAACATTAACTTTCATGGAAGCAAGATACGTGACATCTCGCAACGAAGAACCGAAACTGAAAAATTTAATTCCCTCTGCTCAAGCAGGATTCTACCTAACCGTATTCTCCGATCTAGCTTAATCAACACGAACTCGCGGTAATCAAGCAAATACCACCGGTACTTTTCAAATGATCGACGGAGCAGCGCGCGATCTTCCCGAAACAACACACGCTCCTGGAAATCGTTTCGCCGATTCCAGCGGCAGAGTCACTGGCAGCGAACCGTCAGGTTGCGAGGAAACGCAGAATAAATACGACACAAGGGTGGCTGCGCTTCCAATTGGAAATGCCAATTTTTTTTTCTTTCCCATCGGCACAATGCCGATTCCGAAAATATCCGAGCCCCCTCGGTGCCGCGTCGCTTTCCTCCCACGAGTTTCGCTCTTAGCCCGCGAAACGAACGAAACGAACGAAACGAAAATGCAAATGGCAGGGAGCAAATGGTGACCAAGGATGCATCCCCGTGCTTCCGCCCCCCCCCCTCCCCTCTCCCGCAGGCCTGTCCTAGTCGATGCGACGCCGAACGCGGAAAACCGTGGAACGCGAACCGGTGCACGACAACAAAACGTCCCGGCGGCGCTTTCACCGCGTTTACCGTCCACGTACATCTCCTATTTTTTTCCCCCTGCATCGGAGGAGGGGTGGAAATCCGATTCGCCTCTGTATTTCTATTCCACCTCTCTGTGCTCTACGCACGTACATATGCACACACTACGTGTACGATACGTACACGTGTGTATGTGCGGTCTGCAATACGTTTCAGCAGGACGCTGTGCCTACGTATATACGTGTGTGTGTGTGTGTGTGTGTGTGTGTGTGTGTGTTGGAATGTGTGTGCAGCCACGACGCATCTCGGGACATCTCATTACGCGCGAAGAAAGGAAGTCGAAGCCACCGGAGAGATCCGCATCGCGGCGCTCAACGGCTGAAGGATCTCCTCTACTATCATTTAGCCGCGGCACAATGGACAAGACCGTCTGCTATCCGATTGTTTGGCTACATTTCTTTTTTTCTTCTTCTTCTTCTCCTTCTTTTTCCCACAAAAGAGGAAGCACGCGGAGGGTTGTGCACCGGGAGAGAGAGAGAGAGAGAGAGTCAAGCCGAGTCAGTCGATCGCCAATTGACTGACGTTATCGGGCCATCTTCCAGATTAGGAAGATCGCTTAGGAAAAAAGAAGGAACGTTCTGCGTGGGGGATAGTACACTCTGATCCATTATTCTTTCAGAATGGGGATATGTATTGGTTCTCCTAGCAATTCCACGGGTAAGGGCTGGTGTTTCGGCCAGAGTCCGAGGTCTGGTAAGAAGTTTCTCGTCAAGTGTCTCACGGTGAGGGTAGATTACGGGATTCTCGTGGTAGGTTGGGACGGAATAGAGATTGGTTTTTGAGAGATTCTCCTGCGGCTTGAATGTATTCAGTTCGGAATATCCATCAAGTTCGACGAAAGAGAGTACCTCTCGTGTCATCTTGCAATTTCGTGCATTTCTCCTCCGCGAACGTATTACATTTACAACTATCATTCTCACCTGTTTCCTTCTGAAGTCAAAGGAGAGAACAGAAAGAATTCCCGACATTCTTGTTACTTGCAACCTCGCTTATACATCTTCCGATCGAGTACGCGCTCTTTAAACTCGATCTGTGCAACAAAACAAAATTAGCAATCCCACGAGCGAACGAGTCGACCGATCCTCCGAGCAAATAAGATTAAAAAACCGCAGAAGGGAGGAGGGAAGGAGAGAGAGAGAGAGAGAGAGAGAAAGAAGGAGGAAGAGAGAAAAGATCGACGCAGGGGTCGAGGCGGAGAGCCACAAAGAGCCACTGCAAAAGAGAAGACTTTACCGGGTCGTTGCACGCTTTTCCGCGAGGATCGAAGCAGATAAGAGATCTACCGAGAGAATAACCTCCCCTTTTGTGGCGAGTCGAGCGACCGTGCTCCTGCTTATGCCTCCCCCCCGTTCGACGATTTAAAGTTACACGTACGCGCGAAATGTGTGTACGCGTCGGATAATCCGATCGTGGACCCATTGTTGCCGATCGGCTCGACGCCCACCGTTCTCCGCGCAAAACTTTACTGGGTACGCCTCTCTCTTTCTCTCTGTTTCCAACCCCTTTTCTTGTTTCTTCCATCTCTCTCTCTCTCTTCTCTTCTCTTCTTCGCGGTCTATTTTAATCGGTAGCCATCCACTCCCCGGGTTAACGTTCAACGTTTTTCGATCGTAATCCCGTTACTTCCGCGGATCTGAGCCTGGTTGATTCGCGATACGCCGTTTCGAGCGTCATTCTCCAGGGTAAATTAAGCGTGGATGGTGTTCCTCTCCGACGATGGACGACCGGCGAGATAAGGTTGAAAAATTGCGAGTCGACAAATCGAGAAAGAGGGGCCATCCTTCTAAGAATCCTTGCTGAAACGACGGAGAAAGTTTCGTAAGGGAGAAACTGGAATTTTTTGATACGTTTCATCGATTACCTGGCAAGGTTTTCTTCTACTTTAAAAGTAGAAATTTAAATCTTTTAGTGCCGCGCGAAAATAACGGTTGCCTATGCGAAGATAACCGGACGAATTTGACGAATTTACTAAGGTTTGGGGAAAAAGCCCATAAAAACCGAACTAAGAATGATATTTAGAAAATTCAAAATGCAGCGTATTGCGGGAGAAAGGGAGAGTAATGTAATGCCAATTGTACTTCAATACTTATTGAAAATCATATGAATAACAGCAGTATAAACCATGATGAAAACATAGAAACAAGTTTCTCTTCTACAAACAATATTTGCCCTAATCATCGTTTGATCAATTTTACGTAGGTCACGTAGTATGAAATATAAGCACTTCATTTTCAATAATTTTTAATAAAATAATCAATATCGGTCCTGAGAACAAAATGATAACTCCTTGATGCACGGGAAGCATCAGACAGATCTACTACAGAACAAGTGCATCGTGTAGCTGGTATAACGTAACTGAAAAGAATGCACATAATTGGTCATCACTGTCAACATCTTCTTCATTCAGTTCTAACGCGTCAAGCAATTCGAATTCTTCGTCATCCATATCCGTAACAGGGTGTAGTAAAAAGGTAGCTACAAAATTCACAAAATTTTTTGCTGATTGCAATTGTATCAAAAAGCTGATGATTTTCGAACACTGACTGCTCTTTGGAAATGCCAAGAAAGACTTGAGCTGTCTGATATCTATCATAAACAGATTGCGATTACGGTCCCAATAAACTATCCTGTGTCGAGTTTCTACCTAAATCGCTCCAGCGTATATACAAAGCCTCGGCACCAACCAACATAGAATATAACAAAAAGTTAAATCTAACAAACAATTTTTTCAATTGTGTTGCAACGAATTTGAGCCATTTATAACCGTTTTATAAAGTTATCTTGAGATACAGATCTCTCGTGATGCGTGTAATGAGGCGCCAACGCATGCGCAACGATATATATATCGTCGTTCGGCACTAAAATAAAATTTGGTTAAAATATCGATAATTTTTCAACATTACGCGTTCAGTTATGCTCCATACATGTACCAATCACTATGCATCGAGGCTGTAGAAGCTATTTATTCGTGTACATTCATTTCGAGTATTAACAAACACTTTCCACGATAATTGTCCAAATACTTTTAGAATTCACTACGTGAATCACGTGTATAGAGAGGAATGCCTCTGTTCCATCGAGGGGTTAACAATCGACTAGCTCGGCTGAATGGCCGATGGTTCCCGCCAAAAACGAAGAGGAGATACTGAAGGCGCCCAGCGGTCTGGCCGATGGCATTCGGAAAGCGCGTGGGTTTGGATTTTCAGACCATTAGACCGTTTCTACCCACAGACTTGTCTCGTTCGACCAGTCACCCTCAATGAAACCTGACACCTTTCAGGCACCTCTCCGTTACTCGGACGGAAACACGCGTGGAAAACGTGTGGCTGTCCGGGGATGTTCGAGAAAGAAAGAACCGAGGAAGGGAAGAACGGAAGACGAAGAGAAAGAAAGAAGAAGGTGAGACCACGCTCGCAGGTAGTTCGTAGATGTTGAATACAGTGAAAAGACGATTCGTGTCACGCCGAGAGGGCAGGTGTCAGCCCGTGAAACGGCTACCACGTATGAAAAGCACGGCTGAACGCGTCCGAACGATTAATTTTTGGTGTTTCGTGATCTTGAAGAATATTCGTAGAGTATGGGATTCCTAGAATCCTATTTTTAACAAATGGAGATAGAGATTGAGGATCAGAAGATTCAAGTACACGCAAAGTTAAATTTATTTTGTATTTCTTTTCTTCTGTAATTCCCCTTGTCTTATATATTTAATTTCTTCTAATTTCGAAATCCTTTCTCTGCTGACATCATATCCAAATATGACGCATGACTTCTACGTTTACAGTGTTCCAAAGTGCAAAAGAACGGAAGAGAAGACATAAAATAGAAACTAGCCGAATTTACGACTAAGTAAACGATTTTGTCGAAACTCTCCGAGGCATGAACTTTCAGCCGATTGCAATCGATGATCCACGCTTGAGAAGTCAAAGGAATCATCGGCCATCGTCTCTCCCAACTTCAGAAACACCCTCCAACCCTCCATCGGGTTCGGTCAACATTCTTAAACGTGTCTTAAACATTCCCACGCGACGTCCAACGCTCGCATACATGAAAGACAAACCTGCCACCGTTCCTAGCGAATTTCTCTCCGACGAACGTACAGCCCCCTCCCCTCCCCCGACAATAGAGATATTTTCCAAATCGAGGAAACGGTGAACCAAGTGAAAAGAGACACGGTGGTGGAAGACGCGGACGAGCAGAGACGAGGCGAGGAGGGAGTGACAATGCCGGTAGCAGCAGGTAACAATGGCTTAAGCTCGCTTCCTACAATAAATGCTGCAAAGGGGCCGCCCTCTGTATCCTCTCGTTCATCCACGCCTTTGTACACCGGCTTCGAGATCTTCTCGTCTCGCCCGGCAATGGGATTTATTAACAGCACGACGAATTTATTGTTGCCCTGTTAGACGAAACTAAATCTCCGTTTCTTGCCCGTCCATTCGTGCGCGGCCAAGAGCGATTGCCAAGGAGCTTCCGTCCTCCTTGGAGGAGAAGGAGGAGAAGGAGGAGGAGGAGGAACTCGCGTTTTTATCGCCCCCGCGATAATGTTGCCACATTGTTGCGCCGAATGGGGATAACACCTTCCTGCTTTCGTCACCCCTTTTGTCCGGCAAACCGGATTTTAATTGCGCGAACGTGGACTCGATCTGTTTGTGGATAAATTTGGGGCAGGTGATAGATACTGTGTCGAGGATCGTTGTTCTGTGGACAGGGGTCGTTGTGAAAGATGATTGGATACCTTCTTTGTAGGATATCTCGACGATGATTTATTTATTTTGTCGATCGGTTTCACGCGAATTTCGTTCGTTTCACTTTTCTAAACGTTGTAATTGTTTATATAACGATAAGTAGAGGCGAGTCTATTGTGCTAAAACCAACAACAATTTACCTTAGCTGAGATTAATATTCTAATTCTTTGAGTCGAAGGTTCATCGATATCCTCTTCTTTATATACAGAATCACATTCAATCTTAGCCAAAGAAAGAAAGAGAGAGAGAGAGAGAGAGAGAGAGAGAGAGAGAGAGCAGTCCTTTTTATATCTTCTTGTATATAAAATATAATTAATTTATGTTGTTAGTTATTAATTTCGATACAAGGCCCTTATTAAGTAATTGCAACAGCAGTGTTTCAATTTTTGGTCAAGTTACGTAGTTTACGAGACACAATATTTACTCTCGGCTCTGATAATTGGACAATTCAGCATAAAGCTGAATCGATTGACAACTAGTCGCAGTTCAATAGTCACCGAGTCAATAAAACCGCAGCACGGTTTCGGCAAACTCTATGTATTTCATCGTGCAACATCCACGAAGCGTTGAACGCGTTAAATTTTATTCCCGCGACAAACACCAAGCCTCTCTCGACCAAGCTCGAGATCGAACGTAGTTCCAAGTAGTTCCCTGGACTCTGTAACTCGGCGAATTGATGGAAATTCACGAGTCGCTGAGATCGATCGGTGGAAAAGTGCAACGTGGCCACGGACGAAGGTTAGAATGTCACCGAATGGAGTCGAACAACCGTTCCGATCCCAAGCCCCGACACGCAGAAAATACGTGTCGAATTACCGTCGGCGGAGAACGTTAACGGCCGATTAGAAATTATTCATAACGTCAGCAGGATCTTCGTACGATCGTCGGACGTAAGCGTGCGCGTTACCTGCTCCAACGTCGGCCGCTCTTTTCTCTTCTTTTGCACGACCGTTCCTTCCATGCCGTGTGGGCACACGGCAGGGATAGATTCGACGTTCGACCAACGAGGAGAGAAAGGATGCTGGAAAGAAAAACCGAACGATGGAGAAAGACAGGGACAAAGGGAACGAACGAGAGAGAATGCAGGATAAAAAGAGAAAGGAGATCCGTTGGATCGATGCATTTGCATCGGAGGAGTGCGGCTGGAAACATCGATCCGACTCGATTCGATTTCGCATCCCGACCAGGCCACAACAGTCACCATCCCTCCCCCCCCCCCTCCTGTTCCCTCGATGAATGGCAATCGAATCGGGGGATTCGAGATTTGTGTCGCGGTTTTGCATGACAGTGGACCGGGGCCCCGTGTAAGCGACATCGAAATGGCACACGCTGCGCCAATCGTCAGAATAGACGATGTCAAATCGTTCGAACCGCGCCAATTTCGCGCTGATTTTACACTCCCGTACCGGTGATCATTGTTCGCCCACTGTTCGCCGCCGCGTACGCTTTGCTCGCTTTCGCCTGCTCCGATTAGCGATTAGCCGCTTCTGGTTATGGACATATGGTTAATCGTTGTGAAAGATGCATTTGCAGATTTGTTTTGACACGCTCTGTCACGTTTCTGCGAGATGTTTCTTCCATCTGATTGAAATTTTAATTTGGCAATTGTTTCTGCGACACCACGGTTTGTTGGAACGTTGTGAGGTTAAGAAATCTCGAAAGTCATTTCTTCGAAATTATTTTTTGAATATCACTTGCAATCTTGTTGAATGTTTCGTGCGTTGGACGTTTATTTTTTGAAAGTGGCATTCGTTTCGCTCTTTCCCTTCAATTAAAATTATAATCTTTACGTTTTGCTACGTTTGTTACAGACTCGACTGGCATTTCTGTTAATCATCAAAGGACAATTTTTACATTATAAAAGCCTCTGTATTTCTCCTTTGCGCTATTAAGTACCATAAAACTGTCAACTCGAAGATTGATAACACAATCATATATTAATGCGATCTGTCGCCATTAAAATTTATATAAAATATTCCCGTCCGTATGTTAAACGAAACCATCATTTCCAATTAATTGAAACCTCCGCGCACCAGCTCCATCGGATTCAATTGGCCACCCCATATTAATTCCATCCACGCGGGGTACAACGAAGAGTCAACCCCTCACGATAAATCGAACGATCTCGATCGTAATATCTTCCTTTTTCTCCTCTTCCTTTCTTTTCGCACAGCGAAATAAGAAGAATCGGCGTGCCTCTCGCGACATCTGTTCTCTCTGGCGCACACGGCCGACGCACAAAGCGGCCTCGATATAAAATTCATAACCTCGCCTCGGGATCTGGTTCGCGGGGAACGTCGGGAGGCGCGGATAGGGTTCGTTAAACGACAGAGGAAAGGCAACGACTCAATCGATCTCCCTCGATCGAGCCGTGAAACACGCCTACCGATAAATAATTGTTTATTACCTCGCCGGCCGACTCGGGAGATCGGGTTTTACGGGCCACGCCTCGATCGCGAGCCAGACAGAAAAACCCCGATCATGCTGGTACGCGACGCGACGCGACGCGACGCGACGCAACGCGACGTGAGGAGACACGAGCACGAGGGATTGATTTCGCATTCGTTCGCCGGCTAATAAATCGGATCACCGCCCATCCAGCCAAGCTACCCGAGTTGCCCCATCCCGAATTCGGATGGTAATTTCTCCTTTTACTCCCTTTCTCCTTTTCCGCGCGAACCCCGCCGCCAATAATAATAATAAGTCGCGGAAGGGAAGAAAAAAAAAAAAAAACGACCAACGAACTTTTTGAATCTCAATGGAAAGCAATTTTCCTTGCAAGAGGAACGGTTATCTTCGTGCTGGTGAACTGGTCGTGGCCTTTGTGACGTTACGAGAGAAATGCGACGTAAAATTCACCGACGTGAATTGCCAGCACTGTGTTAGAGAATGGCAGAATGCGATACGATGATTTGGTGTTTGGGGCTTTCGGTGGAGAGATGTATGTATTTGCGCGTATATGTGTCGAAGATGTCGTTTTCTCTCGTCGGAGAGGGGGGAATTTAATTTGAATCGGCTGGGGTATGTTTGAAACTTTATGATAGTTGGAAAGTTACTAGACGGTAAGAAGAAAATGGATATTAATTTTGATTCAAATCGTATCAATTCATTTACTTGGAAATTATGTATACCTGAATTTGAATATACTCAAAAATTTGAATCTTGAACGAAACAAAACGACGTTCTTACCTAGCTAAATATTTTATTTCTAATACTAACGATACTAATACAGTTATATTTAAAATTGGAAGTTACAATTATAACTGTTACTCATTTCCCAGAAAAATGTACGAAGAGACTCGTTATGTCCCAAGAACTGGATCTTTCATTATCGAAAGAATTCCACGATTGCTTAGAAACATCTTTCCACTATCAACTGCGTGGCAATAACTATCTTACAAACAACTCTCAAGTTATTCTCGAAATCTGGTTTCTCAAATTATTGCAACACTCCATTCACTTGCCACCCTGCGAGCCCAGTTTGCCAATCCGAGAAACGCCGCCCGCCACTCGACTTCCCGTTGACATTTTTTTTGAAACCTGCTGGTAACCGACCAACGTCCATTACTTACCCGGAATCCTGACGGTCCCTTTTCGCCTGGATAACTAGGTGCACGCGTGACAGAACGCTGTTTTCTCCGGGACGACTATTCAACGCATTGTGCCAATACGCGGCGTCGCGGCCGCCGAGACGAATTCTCAAAAACGAATGCTCATTGTAAACCGAAGAAACGGCGAGATTGTCGCGCGTCCTGTTACGACCGAGCCGGGCAATGCCGGGGAGAAAGGTCTCTCTGACGACCGACGGGGGCTTTTAAACAGCCACGAAAGAAAAATGGAAAAGGAGAAAGAATGGACGAGAGGAAGAAGATGAATGAAATAGGTAAGGACACAAGAGAGATGGCTGTGTCGGCTCGCCCTTAGTTGAAAAGGGAAGAACACCGAGGAAACGAGAGGAGAAAGATGAACGAAATGGGACACGAGAAAGACAGCTGTATGGGTGTTGCCTTTGGAAGAAACGGGAGGAAGTAGACGAACGAAATTGGCGAGAGCACGAGAACGATAGCCGCGCTGGGTTTGTCTGAAGTTAGAAAGAGAGAGATGTGAAGTGAAACGAGGCTGGAGAACGAACGAAATGGGCAAGGATACGCAAAACGAAAGGCCATTTCGTGACGAAATCGTGCTGATTCTTTCTCTATTCAGGACGAGGTAACGGATGGAAAATGGTGAATGGAAAGGGCAGAATGGGTACGGGACGCTGGTAATAATTTCGCATTTTTCACTGTTCGAGCTGTTGCTCGAGGTCTCCTTAATATCCTTTCTCTCTGTCGGGAGGAGATTGCCC
This sequence comes from Frieseomelitta varia, assembly GCF_011392965.1. NCBI lineage: Eukaryota > Metazoa > Arthropoda > Insecta > Hymenoptera > Apidae > Frieseomelitta > Frieseomelitta varia. Next base: position 21,406 of record NW_025110027.1, on the reverse strand, counting down.
TCTTAGCGAGGAACAGAAGGGGCAGAGATCTCTTTCCGACTCTCTCGAGAGTTTGTCTCTTAGGGAATTTATGAATACTTTTGAGATTCGGGCGAAAGTCGCGCGGATTATGGAGTGGCGAGAATTGAACGGGCAAATCGGTGTTTCGCGCGGAGAGAATTGGAGATCTCAGTGTGGGTTATCAGTCAGTTAAACAGTTTTAAAGTTTTTGAATTATCGATCTAACTCTGCGGAAGGCGTGAAAGCAAAGTTACACCTGTCGAAACTAACTTCTTCTTTTTCGAAACTAACGTAGCAAGTAGAAACGTTGGCAAATATTTCGAGGTTTCATTTTTCGAATTTTCGAACACAAATTGGGCTTGTATGTTTGTCAACTATCTAGAATTAAAACTATAATCAAGCTATAGACTTTGTTGGATAGACGTAAATAGAAATAGCGCTAAAGGAATAATTCATTTGTATCGTGAATTACCATAACTAGATAGAACAAACATTTTGGGAAATGATCGTTCGTACTTTAAAGTCAACAACACGAATAAAAATTTACTAGATCTTTGTGTATTTCGTATACGATTTAATTGGCAATTTTCTCTAATTCTTCTTGTAATTAATTCTTCTCAACTATAAATTTACAAAGTTTCTACTTGCGTTAGGTGAAGAAAGAGAGAATGGAGAAAAGCGGAAATGTAGAACTGACTCTTTTCCTTCTTCAAGACGGGAAATCTATCAATGGATTTACAGTGTTAATGGCCCGTGACACGCTCCACGCGAGCATCAATGAAAATTGAAAAAGGGAGGTCGTCCTTGAATGGCGGACAGCTTATTACAGGACACGTCCCCATGGGAGAGAGGCCAGCTTTTTCGTCCCTTCGAAGGATGACCGAGCACCTTGGTCGAACACAACGCGTACACGACACGGCGACGTGCAAATTTTTCTTCTGCATTTCCCCGAAATTTTCCCCGGTGTCAACAGACCCGGAGATTCGAATTTGAATTTCAATGAGCTCGTGTCTGAAAATGCTCTCGCTGAAATATGTGAACACCACTCTTCAACGTTGGAAATTATCGAAGTGAAGTTAATATTGATTTTGTCGATACAGAAAGTTTAAACGTGTCGTTGGGAAACCTAAAGGAAAGATTATATATTTCTGAGAGCTGGTTCGAGACAGTGTGTTGTCAATTATTCAATCATTTAACAAGGGTTACTCTTCAATTTCTGGTAATACGTTTGGTCAATTTAGTTACTAATCTTTGAGCAGAAAAAAGGCATGTCGTAGATGAAATGTGAGAAGAGGGAAGATCCATTTTCCGATAATGTATTTCCTGCAACTTGACTTATCACCGAGGAAACTTTTCCTCGCACTACATTTTCGTGGCATTTATCCAAATTTTCGCTCGCACTTCAATTATCAAACGCACATTTGTTCCGCTCTATGACGCGGCAATATTATGTAACTGCGCTATCTACGCATCGAGAGAAAACAGCTCGTTATACTTTTTATTATTTAACTTCATCAGCAGGCGGAGCATAGTCGGGTTCTTTCATTGTTCGATCCCGGCGGCAATCTGCCTTAACTCAGCGGAACCTGTGGCGTGTTACCGAACTCCAATTTTCAAAATGCAATTGCACATGGACGACGCGGCCATTGTGGCGTGTATCGAGCGCCGGTGCGACGTTGTTTTTGTCACTGGCCATTAAATTTCTCTGAAAAGCGCGGCTCGTCAAACGAGGCAAACAAACGTTTCAATTAGCGCTCGCATCGCGCGCACTTTTGCCCGACGGATTCGCCGCGGCCCGTTTTATGCGCCTCTGCACGCCTGTTCGACCGAGTTTTATCATAAATTCCCGCGGCCGTTCGGCCCGTTTGTCAACCGTGTTTTGTCGCGCGCGATAACTAGGAATTATAACTCCGTTTGTTAAATTTAACGCGAAGCATCGCGATTTTTTAACGAACGCGATAGGATTCTTTCGATCTGGCGAAAGATACGAAACGTTCTAAAATCTATCGAAACCATCAAACTGCATGGTGGTGAACAACGTCGTTATGTCTCGTTTCGAAGACTCTGAAGACGCGCGATTTTTTTGCAATAATAGCGCATAATATACAAATTTAAAGCATTCCAATTTCCTGCCCATCGAACATTCCTAATTGAATAAAAATCACAGAAACTGTGGTAGTGGTTACCATAGATCGTAATATATTGTGAAGCGAAAGTAGAATATAATGTTTGTAAGGATGAACGTGGCGAGTAATTACAGTGTGGTATGATCTGAGTGTTTAGTATATTTCGTGGTAGAAGAAAGGACGAATGAGAGAAAAGTATGGGAGAACAGTTGAGAGCGAGCATCGTGAAGAAAAGCAACTGTGATCGGGGAAGATTCCCCAGACGAGAAGCGAGAGTGAACAGAGAGAGCGTGAATTAACGAGAGATAGATACTTTATACGTTTCGTAATTTATATATATATATATATATATATATATATATATATATATATATATATATATATATATATATATATATTAAACCCATTAATTATCAGTGTGTTTTTTATTCGATCCACTAACAAGAACCTAACCCTCGCAGTCTCGCAAACCAGCTCCAGCACAATTAATCCACCCCCTTCTTCGCCCGTCGTATCGGCCAACCTCGAAATCTCTGGACTCGCTCGTCGGCTAGCTCTCTGCTCGACGTCCACCGATCCTCTTTAAATCTTTGCCGCGCATTTCCTTCGAGCGTGGCGTCGACACCACGGGTTCGTCGCGAACGAGATGGAACGAAAGCAACGCGACGAAGGAAAGACAAAGTGTGCACGCGATTTAAGTATCGGCGCAAACAACATTTTAATTTGGGAATCCTCGCTCGGTGGCCGATCCGCGTTCCGGCCATTGTCGCCGTTGCTGATATGTAAATAGACGACTAAACCGACTCGGATAATTATCCGTTTTTCCAGCCCCGCGATCTGTTTGTCGGCCACTTCTCTACACCCTTTTCCTCTCTCTTTCTCTCTCTCCCTCTCTCTCTCTCTCTCTCTCTCTCTCTCTCTCTCGTCGGTCCCTAGGATCACTTTTATTCGACGGGGGATATTGGATCGTCCAACGATCACCGGCTAAGGGAAAACTCCGTGGCATTGATTAAGATATTCGTAGCTCGACGTCGCTCGGAAACCCACACCCACCTCCGGCGTGCCGATTTATTTTCCCTCGCGCCATCTTCCGCGATTGTTCGACCGTGCTCGTTGCCACCCGCCGAATTTGCATACCGAATTGATTGAACCGGCACCGATGAAAGCGGAAGAGGATCGGGGGGGGGGGGGGGGGGGAAGGAAGATCGAGCTTCTTCTCCTTCTTCCGAGCGTCTTCTTTCCCTGATGGCGCGCCTCCTTTCGCTTCTTTTTGAACGCTGTTCGAGGGGCCGCCACGACGTAAATCGCCTAAATTCGACGTTTAATTTACCTTCGAGGTGTCCTCGAACGCGACACCGATTACTGGATTGGATCGGGGGATTGCCGGCTCCTCCGAGATTCGATTCGACGATACCTTCTGTTCGTGAACAATCGACGAAGATATGAGGGACGCGGACGCTTCGATCACTTTCTATCACGACAGCGTGATTATGGCGGTAGCGAGATACGAATGGGTGGTGGAAACAAGAATTTGTTTGGGGTGGTTTCAGAGATTGAGGTACCGTTGTGTGGCTCGATTGATAAGCAAGTGTCGTGCAAATTACGGGGATTGGCAGAAGAAGGATTTGAAATCGATTTATTCTGGAGATTTGAAAGAATTTAATTATATATTTATTAAGTATATTGAAATATACTACGGACACTGATTTGATCAAAATTCCAAAATGTTTACACGATTCAATATTAACAGAAAGGTTTTCTATGATAATTGCTGAGGTCGAAGCCACTGTACGTACGTGTTCCAAATAGATATAACAGAGAGCGTGGAAAGTATGTTTCGATGAATCTGAAGAATAGCTAAGAGGATCTTTCGAGGGGGTGTGAAAGCGACGATTAGCGAGCGGATAATGGGGGCCATCCGGGATTATAAGACGGGATGTATCTAGACCAATTTCGACGCGGTGACATCTTTAAAGCAGCGCTCGAGTACGGGAGCACCACGGTGACACGTGTTCCTGACACTTGTATACTAACGCAGCCTGCTCCACGCACTCGCGTACGCGTGGGGTCTGGCACGGGGGGTTGGTCGAAACTTTCACCTCGAGACTTTCGACATTCTTATTTCACTGTGGTTTTCACCCCGCTTTCTTCGAAACGATGCCCCTGACAGACGTATTTCTCCCCTCTCTCTCTCTTTCTCTTTCTTTCTGTTTCTCTCGACGGGATCGGTGAAAATCGGCCCCGAACCGTACACACAATATTGAAAACGTTCAGTTCGACAGACCTCGCGTGTAAAAGCATTGGCTGAGAGTTGTGTGATGTTGAGCGTTCGTTTCGTAGTTTCGTTGTCACGATTTTTTTTTTGGAGAAATTTAATCACGTTGGATTTGACGAGATAAAAAGTTTGAAATTTATATCCTACTTGTAGAACATCGCACGATTAAATGATCTGGGCATCAATTGTATCGAGATGATACTTTCAAGTGGCATTAAATGTTTCTGATAAGTATAATGTTTAAATAATCGTGATATGATTTCAAATAATATTCATATGATTTTGACATGTTTTTCCAATGATCACGTATTCTTTGTTGTAACGAAGAATCGTGTTCAAGAAGATATTCGATAGTTATGCAACATTATATGTGTCGTGATATAATCTTTAAATTGTACGACTTTTGAATAATCTCGCATCGCAAGATGACTGGTCTGGACTTTCAAGAAAATGACATTCGATCCGCGGAAGAACGTTCACACGAGTCAGTAGGCTGCATCAAGATCCCCAGTTCTCATTAGAATTAAGATACGACTCGATGAATATCAATCGAACGAATTCGCCCGACGAGTATCAATTAACAATAGAATCGTTCGATTCCCGATGCCATTTTCAAATAAAATTTCCAATCGAATCTCGCTGTCGTTCTCACGGGGAAACGCGTTCGTAACACGAGACCGTTCCTCTGCAACAACTTTCTTTCCTTTCTTAACTCTGCTCCTTTGGAAACAATTTTTCAACCATGTATGTACACATCTGCCCTCGTAGCAGCGATCGCGGAACGATCGATTATGCAAAAATAATATTTTTTAATAATCAGCAAGTCGACTCAGGTGCATGTGGAAAAGCGATCCGTTGCGACTTTCAGAGACGACAATGGACCGACGAAGAAATCGCATTGTACAGCAGCAAACGTTCGCGCAGTTGTAAAGTTCGACGGCTCGTGGACGATCTACGATCGAAAGGAAGGTAAGTGAAAGAAAGAAAGAGAAAGAGAGAGAGAGAGAGAGAGGGGAGGAGAAGAAGTCGAGGAAAGAAGAGCCCTTCCACGGGGTTCGACGCATTGTGCCCCGTAAACTGTCTCATTGTGATCCACGTGTGTTACAAATTCCCATTCGTGCCCTTTGGCCGGGAATAAACCCTTTCCTTAATTAGCATTGTATGGAATTCCTATTGGCGAATGCCTGTCTACCTTCTTCCGAATGCTTTCCCTCCCCTTTTCGTCCACCCGTTTCGTTTCGTTTCGTTTCGTTTCCTTTCGTTTCGTTCCTACGGCGGCCGTGATCGGCGGCTGGGTTATCGATAGGTCGATCCCCGTTTCCCCCGTCGCGTTCGATGTTATTTCAATCACGCGTGGTACGCGGCGGATCAGAAGAAAAGGACATCGGAAGGAGAGCCCAGGGGTTGCTGCTCGCTGAAAGACGAGCGCGATCGATGCCGAAGGAGAAATGTTACACGAGTATCGTTAGATACAACGTGATCCCGAGGCCAGAATGCTCGACAATGAGCGAGAATCGCATATATATGCGGGACGTCGGGATTATTAACGGGATCGGGGCAAATGGAAATCGATATACGGTTTTCGTAGCTGACGCGAGAAGAATGAACGGGGAGGCATATCTGGCCATTCGAGCCCGTGGATCTCCGGGAAATTAGTATAATTTATTTCACTCGTGGTTGAGGGAATACATACTGTGAGAACCGTATCGCGCAATGATAGACATATCGTAGAGAATAAAATTCAATTCTCAAATGAACGTGTATTTTTCTCTTCGTGGATGTAACGCGTTTCGTACGAAATGGTTGGTTTTATCTTGTTCTTGGTATATATAATTGTTTCCTTCCTTTTTTTTTTTTTTTTTTCGTGTGTCCAGTTACACGGCACTGACAACTCGTGATAAAAACGAGTTATTTTAAAAAATGATCCAACTTTGTGACTTAACTTTCTTATTTAACTTTGTTCAAAAAGGATTGAAATGTATTTGCTCAAAAGACAACTGATTACAATCTACGCCTTACTTTGTGATTTAATTAGACACAATTTGTGTGCGCGATAAATATTTTGGTGAAAAAGATTGAAATGTACTTGCTGAACAAGTCCTCTCTAGAGAAAGACGAGGCTACGTCTAAAGAAATGATTCAACTTGTTTAATTAAGACACGATTCATATGCATTTTATTCAAACATTCCCGTTCAGAAAGATTAAAAATGTGACCAAGTTCTTTCTAGAAATTTATCTATCATTAATTCGTACTGACTGCAAAGTACTGACAACATGCTACAAATATGTAATTCAAATAGCAACGTCAACGTCTCTCGTTAATCAAAAATTAAGGAAGCAGACGCCGTGTTTCCGCTATCTAAGAAATCCGCTTATCCATAGCCTCCATCGACCGCAGGGCTGGTTATCTATTGGAAACACAATGGAAACACGTGTAACCATCGTTGCCCGATGTAACATCCTGCTAATCATCGCGATTATACGGAGAAGTCGTTCGCGTCTCGTCGATGGACGGACAGCTGGACAGAAATCTCCGTGTCGAGTTGCTTTAACTAGATAGACGTGAATCGTCTCGTGAAACGGTCTGCTCTCGCGCACTCCCGGTCCCCGGATCAAAGCAACACGCTTCCTATCGGGCCGCGTTGGGTGGCACCTCTTGTTCACCGCGACGTACATTAGCAGCTATCGTTTCTCCGCCAAGTGAGATCCGATCTGGCACTATCCTGACGTATCTGACAGTCGGACGAGCCATCAAACTGACCCTGAACGGACCTTAGTCCAGGAGGAGGAGGAGGAGGAGGGGGAGGGGGGGGAGAAGAGAGAGAGAGATTTGCTCGCACGGTGCATGCGAGACTCGACTCTTCCAACGGGACTATTCCGTCGTTCTTTCCAGATGAAGAACGTGAGACCGTATTTGCTTTCGCGGGGATTTTCTCAAGAGAGAACTGCGAGAGGATCAGATTCGGACGAGGGGACGCGAAGTTGGAGAAAGACGCGGGGATATTTCGAAATTTCTCAACGCGACGTGAATACATGTAGAAGTTGATCGAGGCCAACGATGACTTTGGATGTTCATCCTTTGTTTTTTTTTTTTAATGATTCGCTTTGAGAAAAAGTATTTAAATATTTTTTGTGCTTCTTGTGCTTCACGCCAATTTTAATTTAATAAGACAGAGGAATATTTAAACGCCTTGTTCTTGAACAGAACATGCTAGTCGGACAGGTAAACGACTAGTCGGACAGGTAAACGACAGCCATAACTCACTCCAACATCTGATAAGGAATTTTATTGACGGTCAAGGGAATAACTATGTCGATAACTTTTCCAATTTCCCTGTCGTTCTTTCTAATTGCACTTTCCCCTGCATTGATAAAGGGACTGGGATATGGAAAGTATCGGTATGAGCAAAACAAAGGAAACAGCTAGGAGACACTTTTACCCGAAGTATGGCGGGATTCTGATACCATCGCCTATATAAGCACAGACACGATAGTGTCGTCACGCAGTGACGATATTAATCATCTCCTACAGCAATCATACGGTACACAGCATCAGTCACACAGTCATTATTCAACCTTGTACATAGTTGTTAAATGTAAGTGTTTAATCTATATTCGCGTTCCATCATTTAAACCCTCTCTCCGACGGAAGTAAAAAACCGAACGAGAGAACTATCGGCCCTTCACGAACATACACACCGTTGTGCCCATACACGTCTGAAGAGAGATTTAAACATCATTAAATCCAGGAAAGTTTTAACGAGATTACACCAGGTAAAAGAAGAGAAGAAAGACATGTTTCAAAAAATAATTGTGCAATTTTTAACCCTCCGCCTACTGTTGCCGGGGTCACAGTTTTGACCTGTGCTGGGAGTTGCTTGTGTTAGCGATCGCGCACAGTGATAGAAGCTGCTTGTGTTGTATTTAGTATTTAGTATTTTATATTATTTTTGTTATTATTTACTATTTAGTATTTTATATTATTTTTGTACTTACTATTTAGTATTTTATATTATTTTTGTACTTACTATTTAGTATTTTATATTATTTTTGTATTTACTATTTAGATTTTAGTTTTTAGCACTATTTTAATATTTTACTATTTTTATTACTAATTTACTGTTTTTGTTCGTATTTTTGTTCTTTTTATTACTTTCTTCCGTTGTTTCTATTTGTTGACGCAATGTCTTCATTGCCAATCGAGCAATCTTTCTTTGTCTTCTTTCGCTCAATTCTTTGCACAAGACGTTCCTGACAGTGAATGACATATGTATAATAAATTATTATTTGTTCCTATATATTCCTACATGTTCCCATATGAGTCGGGTGTCACTGTGTTGGTACAATATCAGTAAGGATCTCGAGCGACCGTTACTTTGTACAGTATCGGTGAGCCGTCCGGACAACCCTAAATATGTATTAATGGGATATTCGTGTGGATCAAAATGACCCCGGCACAGGACGCTGAGGTTCAGTAGTCGAAGATGTTGAAACATCTTCTCACGTTGGTGTCTGAAAAAATTTCTCTGACTTGTTCCCGTAGACTCTCTCCGAGAATCGAACCACGATCGGCTAACGCGTTGTGCGGTCGAACGAGAAAATATCACGGGGGAGTAAGGGAGGCAATCGATGATTCGGATGACAGGGAAGGTGCGCGCGGTTGACGTGACGGTGCGTGGCATCGTTTGAGCGGCAACGCAACACGAGGAGAGAAGATATCCGTACGCTTGGCTCGCAACACCTGCGAGGACCAATCAGCTACGTCGTTGGACGTGATGCCTGCGGCAATAAATCAACCGGCACCTTTCCACGTAGCTACGCGAGCCCCGTGGAACGTTATTATTTATGGGTGTTCGTTAGCGTGGCAACAGTTCCGAAACGTGTCGAGCCCGACACCTTCGGGACTCTGTGTGGCCCCCCCTTTGGATCCGCGTCGTCGCGTCCGAACCGGCGTGGTAATCACCGTTGAAGGAATCACGATCGGCCGGTGCATCGAGTTATCGATAACGAACGGGGTAATTTATGAACCGACGCCGCCACGATTTGTCTGCTGATTGGAAATTGTTCGTAGCCACTAGGTTAACCTCACAGCCTCCCTTTTTTCCCTATTTATAAATACGACACATTGTTTCGACTTTCTTTCCGCTTTGAATTGGCTTTGCTTCGCTAAAAGATCGTTCGAATCCTTGGGATTCTTGGAATTCTTAGTTAGTTCTAGCTTTTTAGACTAAGAGACTTTGATTTTATTTGATAGTTTGGTACTTTGTAACTTTTTAGATTTAAGAATCGATGCAAGTGTATTCTTTTTCTTTTTTTTTTTTTTGGAAAAATTCTGGGTGATTTCGTCGTGTTTTGCTTTTGATTCTGTGTCGGTTGATTGAATTTCATTTTGATGATTCTAATAGCGGTGATATCGGGTACAGACAAGTGCATTTTTATTCAACAACGTCAAAGGTTTCGTCGCTTTTCTTTTAAATCCAGCTCTGCGAAATTAACAGATCCCGTCAAATCTCAGTTGGGCGACAACCACGAAGCAACCCCTTCTTTCGTAGCGTTAACTCTGTTGACGGTCTTGCGAATTCAGACGGAGCGAGTAAAACCGGCGAATTCAGCAGTGACGAGAAAAGAAAAGAAAACGAAAGAAACAAGTGTCAGAAGCGTCGCGATCCAAAGAGATTGTTCGTAATTACGACGAAAACCGGTGGCAAAATCGTCAACAGACACCCACGGTGAAAGCCGTCGTTTATTACAAGTAATAAACGAATCGTCAATGAGGGAAACGCGGATCTTCGAAAGAAAATCATCCTTTCCACGCGAAAAAGGAAAAAAGGAAGAAAAATTAGCGTACAACCCGGGTAGAGGTACAGCGAGGGGAAGAAAAGAAGGGAGGGTTGCGAAGAGAGTTACGAAGAATTCGCGAGGTATCACAAGAGCGAACCACTTTTTTATTTTTTTTTTTTTTTCTGTCGCGATACGCGCGCCGTGAGAAAATGGCGCGAAAGAAAGCGAGACGGAGCGAGCCGAAGCGAGAAAGGCGAAAAAGGGGTGCGAAATGAAAGGACAAAGGAAATATTGAAACGAAATCTAACGTTTCTATTGGTCTGTCAGCCGGCGTCGTGTCCCTTTCTTCGCGCGCCTGCTCTCGTTAGTTGCGCTTTCGCGATGTGTCGCGGTCGGCGATAGAAGAGTGAACCAGGCGCGAGGAAGACAGAGGTGTTACGTCGGCGAGGGAGTCTGTCGCTTTTGTCTGGCGCGGCGTCAGAGACGACTGGCGCGTTTCGCGTTTCGCGCGAGCCAAAGCGTATCGCGTCGGGTCGCGGTTGCGAGGGCATCGTCGTGAACCGGGCGAAAAAAAGAGGCGAACAAACGAGCCGATGGAGAAAGAAAGATAATGAAATGAAAAGAGAGAGATAGAGAGAGAGAGAAAGAGAGAGAAGGAGAGGCAAACGGGGGGGTTGGAATACAGAGGCTGGAAGAAGGGCGGCGAAGAGAGAAGTAACGAAGAAAGGAACTGGGGGTTAGTATTCGACGGTTTGAACGACCCATAGCGGCATCGAGACTTCGCTATAATTACGATATATACGGGCATTACCGGCATTATCGCATTAACGCCGCGGCGGCGTATATATACACGTGGCATTATCTTTGCACCTATGGTATGCCCGATCTATGGCTGCCTGATGAATATTACGAATAACATTTTGGTTTTGTGCGCGTTGCTGCCTTTTCTTTTCCGCCCGTCGACGCTACACCGTCGCCACCACTCCCTCCCTATTCGGCTGCCTCTCTGACAGCCAGAAACGCGCCTAACCGCTCATATATGCCGGGACAATGCCGCGTATATATTCGACGCCTCTTCCCAACCATCCATGGCACAGGAGCATACCTGCATACCGTCTATCCGCACGACGCAGAGACACGCAGAAATTCCAAGTCTCAGCCGATTTCTATGCGCGGCATCGGGCAAAAGCCTCGCGTCTGTTTCAACCTCCTGTCTCTCGCTCTCTTTCACGAGGAGCATAGCCTCGTATAGCTTCGGCGTTGACGGCGAATGCCTGCTGCACGAACGCCCCCTCATAATGCCACCTTTATCCCGGCAACTCATAATTAGACCGCGGCTCCCTGAATATCTTTCCTATTCCTCGCAAAAGTTTCAACCCATTTCTATCTCCACCCCCTTACTCTCCGTTCTCGCGTGCCCATCCAAGCGAGCTTGTACCTCCAGCTTTATCGCCCGCCTACGTCTACCATCAACTCTCCCCCCCCCCCCCCCCCCCCCCCTCCCCCCTCGATGACGAGAGGGTTGACGCGATATCTTATTCGGTTGTCTCGAATGACTCGCCGCTCTGTCGATCCGCCGACATTTTGGTTTCTTCGATTTAAATTTGCAAGATATTCTCGGACGACAATCGTCTCTCACTTTGGACAATTTTTGGAAGATTGGAATTCTTCGAGAATAACCGATAAACTGGGAAACTTTCGGGTTTCTCTGATACGAATTTGAAGATACTTTTTATTCGAAAAATATTTGTTGCGCGTTGTTTCGTCAGATCTGGTAGAATTGAAGAATTTTATAGAGTATTGTAAACGTATACGTGATTTGGATAAATGATGCGTTTAGAGATTCGTAGATTATCTAGAAATGTAATTTCATCATCGATCTCGCGAACTCTCGATATTGACTCTTCGAAGATATTGTGCTATCGATAAACTGGGAAACTTTTGGGTTTCTCTGATACGAATTTGAAGATACTTTTTATTCGAAAAATATTTGTTGCGCGTTGTTTCGTCAGATCTGATAGAATTGAAGAATTTCATAGAGTATTGTAAACGTATACACGATTTGGATAAATGATGCGTTTAGAGATTCGTAGATTATCTAGAAATGTAATTTCATCATCGATCTCGCGAACTCTCGATATTGACTCTTCGAAGATATTGTGCTATCGATAAACTGGGAAACTTTTGGGTTTCTCTGATACGAATTTGAAGATACTTTTTATTCGAAAAATATTTGTTGCGCGTTGTTTCGTCAGATCTGATAGAATTGAAGAATTTCATAGAGTATTGTAAACGTATACACGATTTGGATAAATGATGCGTTTAGAGATTCGTAGATTATCTAGAAATGTAATTTCATCATCGATCTCGCGAACTCTCGATATTGACTCTTCGAAGATATTGGTGCTATCTGGTTCCTACTTTCACCCCAATTTCACGGAATCTCCATCTCACATGGTGCTTTCCCACTACTCACTCAGCCGCTGCTATTAATTCTCTTGCAGAATTCAGAACGAGAAAAATAAGAATAAAGATGATTATTAATTTTCTCACCGTATGCGTAACCGAAATTCTTTCGTCCTCCGCGTCTAATTTTCCTCTCAATTAAAATTATTAAAAGATCATCGTCCGACGAATCTGACGGGCCGAGCGTAATTCGTTTGATCACCCTCGAATCAAGCACCACGGCGCAAAGCAACTGTTCCCCCATCATTTAGAACGTCCACTTTCCAAAAGGAAACTTCCCACTCCGCTTACGCGGATCGCGCTGGTCCATCACCGGACCACGGACGGTTTATTTCTTCGTGGTATCTGAAAAAAAAAACTTGAAGGGGATGGCAATCGAAAAACGTGAGAAAGAAGGCGCACGTGGATGACTATTAATTTCGTATTGGCACTTGGCCGTCGATGGTATGCATTAACGGGGCTGATTCGTGCCTTCGGACATCGAACACCCGACGAATACTCAATACCTATGGATAGCCACCGTCGGAGAGGGATGGATAGAAGGGTGGTTTGAAACGAATAGAGAAAGAGAGAGAGAGAGAGAGAGAGAGAGAGAGACGAAGAGCAAAGGTGAGCACGCCGTTTGCAAAGATTGATAGGACGAAATTCTGTTGGTGGATTCGTAATGGATAGCCCGTGTCCGAAATTCACCGATACCCTGCTCTCTCTCTCTCTCTCTCTCTCTCTCTCTCTCTCTCCTCCGTCCATCACCCGCTCTATCTTTTTCCCCGTGTACCCAATACCTTCTAATGGAATCGTCGATTGTGCTTCTTATCAAAGGGACCGGGTAGTGCCCCGCGCAATTCGAGGGTGCCGCTCCATTATTCCATCGCGAGCGAGCTCTCCACCGGTCAGATAACTTATTTTTTTTCGACGACTCTGCGTACACGCGATCCCGCACGCGTAGCCGAATCACGGAGGTATTTAGGGTAGTTTCGGATGTGCGGCAGTATTTCCTTTTCTCTCTTTTTTTTTTTCTTTTTTGTTGAAGGGGAAAGTAGCCCGAAATTGATATAGCGGGTATGGGAATAGGGGGTTGCTCAATCGAACATTCAACTAATCATTCGACGACAGTGTGTCGATAGTGAATTGTTCTACAGAAATCATCTTTCTGGAATGATAATAGGTGTTACGTTAATTTTAGAATGTCGCTAGTTTTTTAGTTTTTCTGAAAAATCAACGTTTTGTGTAATAGCTGTGATATATCACAGTATAAGATAATTAACTAAACTGTGCACGCTTACGCGAATTTAAATATCATTATAGATGCCTGCGGACATCTATATGCGTAAAGTTTTGGTCACTGTGTGCATCCAAAGAAAGATTCGAAAATTTAATGGATTAAAATCTACATTATCGACTGTGGATTTCATACAATTTTACAATTACAAAATACAATTAAAAAATCGAGCTTTGGAAAATTATTTTACGTACCAAATCTTACAAAAAGTACCAAAATATTATATATTTTGAATATCTTGTATAATTTTTCACTTTAAATTTCGCATAAGTACATAAAAGTCCGTAGTGGCTCTCAACGCTGAACGATACTTATATTTCAACCTAACATGTTTAAATCAATCAACGGGAACTTGCAGTTTCGAGATCATCGTAGAATCAACGTCCAACGATACTGATCAATGCGCCAAGTTAACACCTCTGGTTATTATTATACTCACGCGCAAAACTCGTACGCTTCCTTGCCTGCGAACCTTCGAACGTGTCTACCATAAAGTTGACGCAACGATTCCTACCTGCGATACATTTCCGTCGGTGAGCCGAAGCGGCCGAGGAGAAAGGAAAGCCCACGGTACGAACGCCACGGCAATTAGACCGAGAATATATGTGTTTCGAGCGAGCAAACGGATAAATAGCACGGGACGTGAGCGATTCGCAACAGACGATATGCGCCGCGTCTGTTTTGCATAATACGAATCGTACGCGAGGCGTACGCGCGCGGACAAGAGTCGTGGGGGCCTGAAATATCACGGCTCGACTGTTTTCAATGGAGGGGCCCAGCGTATACGTAGTTTACGAGCCAGCACGTCGGCGAATTCGCCATATTTTTTTTCTTCTTTCTTTCTTCTTTTTTCTTTCTCTTTTCGAACGACAGAGGAACGTTGCTTTGTCAGGACCGTTTGACTCGCGCGCCACTAAACTATTTCACTTCCGACGCGTATCGGGATTTACTCGGGTCGCGCTCTTAGGCTCTGTGAAAGAAGCGACGAATTCCTTGTTGCTCGCTTCCGGTGAACTCGACAGATCCGGCCTTAGCTGTGTATTTCGGACGAAAGTTGTCGACTCTACTAGGACTCTTTCAAGTTACTTTTATTTAGGATCTTCCACTGCGACGACGGATGTGGCAAGAGATGAAATTTCACGCGTGATAATCTTGAACAGTTAGGGCAGCCTAAAAGTGTCTTTACACTTGTGAAAGTTGCCTCTTTGCTTCATTGCTATAAAATAAAATATTCGACAATGATGATAATAATGATTCTGATAAAATAAAATATTCGATAATGATGATAATAATGATTCTGATTGTGACAGTCACACGATTGTCAGCGTGTCTCGTTTGAAAAGAATGGCCTCATAATTTGAACGGATGAAAGAATATAGACGTAAAGAGAACGAAATTTAGCGTGTAAATTAATTCGTCTGTCTGATTTAAACATTTCTCTGACTGAAATAAAATTTTCGTAAATTTTATGTGTAATCTTGCGTAATACTTATGTGTAAATGACGTTTCTTATACAAATTTCAAGTCACATACAAAGTCGTACAATCATCACTCAGACCAAAAGTGTATCAGCCACGACAACTTTCGACATTCTTTCCAGAAAGAAAAAAGAAAAAAGAAAGAAAAAATTCGATATCCGTTGACTTCGTCTCGATACAATAATGCATCCTCCGTTGCATCTGTCGCCTGACAGCGAGCTTTTCCCAAAAAATTTCACTCGAAACGAATTTCAGCCGAAAATCAACCGTACGCGTGTATTCCCGCGAGGGGTGAAAGGGTTCGACGCGACGTCAACCCTCTTCGTTTATCGCGATCCATGCGCGGGACCCCTTCGTTTCCACGCAGAAAACCCCCTCGGCAACGGTCACTCGAGGACCAAGAGCAGGTGAAGAAATCGTTACTCCTTTCTCTTTTTTTTTTTTTTTCTTTTTTTCTTTTCCCGATCCGTGTGAAACTTTCGACTTTCCTAACCCTTCTCGACGCACGTTATTCTTTCCATTCACCTCTCTTCAACCCCTTTACTGTTCCAATCGGAGGAAAATCAGCCGGAACATTGGCAACGGCGAGGAAATCGTTAACGTCCGATCTCGTCTCGGGGCACACGCTGGCAAGAAGAGGAGAATTCCCGGCGAACGTTGAAAACGCGACGCACACGAGCGATAATGTATTCTTTTCTGCGCGTGGTTGCACGTTCTCGAGCGAGGGAAGAAAGGGAACAGCAAGGAAGAAAAAGCGAACGCGGCCGGAGAAATGAACCGTTCGCGCTATTCAGCCGCGAGAAAAAGGCAGAAAATGAGAGACGTTGCGGAGGGAAAGGTGAACGGGTCCCGCATAAATATTCCTGCGTGGATGGAAGACGACACGGCGAGGAGGAGAGAAAGAAGATCGAACGAAACGCGGAGATGGCGAGAATCGCGAACGAACGAAAGAGACCGGTGGAAAGGAATCGCGATGCCGGGCGATGCTCTCGGGTCGATTTTATTCGCGGGAGGCCTTCGTAGCCGCGGGCCGTTTTCGAACGATTAATTCGGTTTTATGGCCCGCTAAGAGTTACGACGGAAACCGTGTAAATCACGCGGCAACACGAAGCCGCGTCCGACACCCACCGTGAGACTGTGTGGACGCAGGGTACATGTGTCTGCTGGTGTATAACACTGGCAGTGCCACGGCCTGTCGAGACCGCAATAAATTCCACTTAGCCGTTTTTGCCGCGTTAATGTTTCGACGACGACGCGCGCGCGCGTGCGCCTGACAACGCGGCGCCGCGAATTCGACGATCGCCTTTGAACCGTATTCACTTCACCGAACGTGAGTTTGGCGAACCCCGATGCAGAAAACGATCGCGACAGTTGAAATTTGAACGGTCGCACTATCACAACACACGCATGACTGTATATCTGTATACGAGGAACGAGCGTGGCGATAAAATTTGAAATCGATCTTGGAACGTATAAAAGCGTATAAAAGCAAGTAGGATCCGCGATCGTGTGAAATTTCACGAGGCAAGTATGCGAGACGATTCGACGCGAGTCGTTTCGCACAACGTTAAGATAACAAAGCAACGCGCATCGTGGCTGCAACAAAGGGTGTAACTCTTTCCGAATTCCGCGCGCAAGTTCCATCTCCCCGCCAGTTACCGAGCGTAACTTCATAACTCCACGAACCTGTCATTCACCGTGCGAGGGTCCATAGAACGTCAAGAGAGTCGAACTCGTCACAAGTATCTTCAAACTTCTCTCATCGAATGCTCTCCCTTCTCTAAACCCTCCGCAACGGAGAACCCTTCGCTATCTAAGAGAAGAAAAGAGGAAACGAAAAGAGAGAGAGAGAGAGAAGAACGAAGTCCAACGAAGTCGGTCCATTTTCCGCGGCCGGAAGGAATAATGTATGCCGGGGGCTCGCACCCAAGTGACAATGACGTCGGAAGGAGAAGGAAGAAGAAGAAGAAGAAGAAGAAAAAAAAGTGCACGAAGAAAGACAGGAGGGGTTCGATCCATTGACCGAGACTTTCGTCTGAAGGCAGCGAGAAAGAAAAACAGAAAGAGAGAGAGAGAGAGAGAGAAAAAGAGAAAGAGAGAGGCAGCATATAACCCGAGGCATATAATCGAACGTGGCAACCGTGTGGCGCGTTCGCTGCCACACTAGATTAATGTTATTTCAATGGGGGGGCTACGGGGTATCGCCATAACTGACCCCGATTTGCATTAGAATCGGGGGGTGAAATCGCGAAGGGACGCGAGGCTGCGACGCGCCGCCTTTGGGAACGCGCCAAACCGTGCGCATGTTGTCCGAAACACATCCACCGGTGTCCGGTTTGAAGTCTCCGAGTGTCTCCCTCCCCATCTCCCGCCGGCCATTATTCCATCGAATCCCGTTTCCTTTCGCCGGGATTAAGATCCACCGCGTGCTACCGCATTGAGAAAAATTACTCGCTCGGAAGGGAGGGATCGCGCAACCCTCTCGTAATCGTACTCCGGAGGACATTGTTTCCCTGTAACTGCTATTCAGGGCCAAGTGCTCGCGAAAGACAACTCCTCGGGCAACGACGGGCAACCTGGCGATGGAGAAGTCGGCTGCCGGCTTGGTTAACCGAACGTGTAAAGTGAGGATTATGCGAGAGCGAAGGCGAACGCTATTTGTTGATTCGCGGCGATGAATGGAGAAAGGAGAAAGCGGAAGATTCGTGGCCGGGGCAGGTTGCTTCTGTCGCGTGCTGAAGCGTTCGGACACTTTGGTGGATTTGTAATAATAAATGGTAGTAATTGACAATGAGTTGCAACTGACTCATTGTCAATAATAATAAATGGTGAGTTTCTCTGTGACATATTTATCGCATCTAATAAGTACTCCGAATGAATTCCAATCTGATGAATAACATGTTAAACCATGAAATCTTCGTCAAACGAAACAGAAGTATTGAGAAACTTTGTATCACGATGGAGTACACGAACTTTTATTTATATATTTTACGAAAAATCGTTTAAATCTACAAAAATACGTTGTTTACGTTCATAAAATTTGCAACAAAAATTATAAATTGATCATTTTCATCACTTCGGTGAGTTGAAAGTATGAAAATTCGCTTCAATTTCTTTCGATTAGGTTTGAAAGAGGATTTCATGATGTTGTTGAATGAAACGGAATGTAGATAGCTAAGTGAGATCAATGATACTAAACTAACGTGTCTGAAATGGAGATTTCTTTATGGTTTCTATGAATCGACGGAAGCGGCTAATTTCGCGTATCGATCTGGTCGTAAAACGTCGAAAACGTGTCGTAAAACGCTTTTACTTTAACGGAGACGATAAGAGTCTAATGGGATGCTGTTTGTTGAAAGCCTTTGAAGATTCGGTTTTTATTTCTCGTCTAGCGAATCAATTCTCACAGAAACGGAAAGTGGATAATAAAGTCAATATGTGAAGATATATTTCCGAACGTGTTAACAGCGTGAAAGAATTTTAAAAGAATATAGAATTTCGGTAGTAGATGAAGGAATGTATACCGAACTGAAATAACAGTTCCTTCTCCGAAAAAGATTTTTAATTAATCGCGTAACTATAAATTGTCTACAAATTGGTGAAATGAAAATTAACAGACACAAATCAAAATCTCAATTTAGATTAATTAGCGACTTAAAATGATCTTTAAATGAGAATTTAAGTTACCTGTATTTCATTGTCTTCCAACGTCGAATTACATCCCGACTCCAGAAACAGATTGCATCTGTAACAAATTTTAAGTTGAATATTAATTTCTGTTCTAGTATTTTTCTAAGCAGGAATGTATAATTTTAATTCTTGCGCTAGAATGACATGCCACGTACGTTGAGAATTTTTTGGTCCAAAATTGTAATATTTTCCCAGTTTTAAGTATATTTAAGTAAAATAAAAAAAGGCAAAACAAATAATAAATTTATTACTTCTCAATAATTCCCGAAAGAGTTGGGAAAGGATTGGTAACAAGAATAAATAATTCGTTAACGCCTTCAACTATATCGAAAGATCGCAGATCTAGAACCATCATTCGAGCAATTCCTTCTATTATCTTTTGATTTAACAACCTTTCGCGATCATATATCGATTCAATTACTTTCCTAGTACATATACTTATGTTTGGATGCATATGCTTCAAATGGCGTAATAAACCAGTAGTATATGCATACTTGGTTTTAAATTCATGGTGACAATGTATGCATTCCGCTTTTGTATCATCTTTTTCTTGAAAATGTTCCCAAACAGAGGGACTTTCTTTACCTTCTTCCTTTATACGATATTTTCTGCACTACTTCCTGCTACCACAACTTTACTCTCACTATCACTCGGCGTTGGTTTTAAAGATTTTTAGTCTTTATTAAATTCACACAGATTTTGAAATATACGTCTGACCTCCCCGAGTCTCTCAGCGATACTGTTCAGCAGCGTACATAATGTCCAAGAACTGAGGACGCAGTGACACGTTCGTTTATATCAGGTCACACGATTCTTAGAATCCGTGTTTCCAATAATTTCACTGGCAGAAGAAACTGTGTATTTACATATTATGTAGGCTGATATACAGCATTGTAAAGTAGTTCGAGAAACGGTAGCCGGGTTTCTCGAAATTTTCGTGAATCCCGAATTTTTCCGAGAAAAATTCTGATTCCTCCGGGAATCTCGAAATTTCTCGTCCCAACCATCGGGTTCCCGATATTTTCCGGTTCTCGCACACCCCTAAAATTACATTTATTGTTGCCTAAGATGAATGGGGGCTGTAAAATAATAAAACTGTAAAATTGAAAAATTTTAACAAAATAAAACATAAAAACTGTAAAATTATTGATTACTGTAATAGAAATAACGTTTTTTGGAAGTATTGACAAAGATTACCACCTGCTGTGCATCGCTGACCTTATTTTTATCTGATGGTTGAAAAAGGTCATTGTAAGTTGAACCTTCATCGTGTGTACATCGATTAAACATTCGAAGTGAATTTTTAAATGATATTTCTGAATGTTCTAATTGTTTAAACATTATCTAATATTTCCAATAATTTATTTGCAATAATTAAACAATAAATTCTCTTCTGTAATATTTCTAAGTGTTATTTAAAATATTTAACTAATAATTTATAAGAATCTTGAACAATGTACTTAAGACAAATGACGTTGATTTATTAAATGAAATAATTAATTTAATTGTTTAATCGTAATATAAAAATTGTGAAAATTATAAAATAGTGTCTAGAAATATTATAGAAATAAAATAATTTAATTGTTTCAAACGAATTATTCAAATTGTAAAATAACGCATTTCAATGATATTTTTGTATATTATTTAACAAATTTAACTATTTATTTATAGTAAGTATCAATCAATGGTTGAACTTTCAAGCATTATTTCACAGTTTGAACAATTCATTTATAATAATTAAATTATATTATTTACAATGACTGGAAAAGATAGTTACATAATACATATATTCCTTGCAATTTAAAACAACAAACGAGTGAAAATATTTTATGTGTTGCGCAATTACTCTGAAGCAACAATTACTGCTTAACATGATTTTTTACTACATAACTATTCTCTACATAAATTTCTATTTAATATACATCAATGCAGTTACAACTTAGAAATTAATATCATGAATGTGTAAATTTAGTTTTAAGTTAGAGATTAAAAAATTGATAAATTATTACATTTGACATTGTAACATATTTATGAAAGGGTAACCTTGCAATAGAAATCTAAAAACTATTGATTAGTATAATAGAGAAACCGTTTTGAAGTATTAAAAAAAAATTATCAACAGTCCGGAGTCACTGACAATCGAAACAATAAATTAACCTTCAGCGGAGAGTCATTACCAATTGAACTTTCGTCGTGTGCACATCGACTAAAATTTAGGAGTGAGTTTTTAATATTTCTGAATATTCTAATTGTTTAAACATTATCTAATATTTCCAATAATTTATTTGCAACAATTAAACAATAAATTCT